>NC_045960.1:106156129-106378346 GCF_010909765.2 Amblyraja radiata
GGGTAAGTTTATCACACAAAGGGGGGGTGGGTGTATGGAGCGAGCTGCCAAACTAGGTAATGTGTTCAAGAAGGAACTGCAGATGCTGGAAAATCGAAGGTACACAAAAATGCTGGAGAAACTCAGCGGGTGCAGCAGCATCTACGGTGAGACTAAGCGGAGGTTGGGCGATCGTTTCGCCGAACACCTCCGCTCGGTCCGCAAGAACCTACCTGACCTCCTGATGACTCCCCCTCCCATTCCCAATCCGACCTCTCTGTCCTGGGTCTCCTCCATTGCCAGAGTGAGCAACACCGGAAATTGGAGGAACAGCACCTTATATTCCGCTTGGGGAGCCTGCATCCGGCAGGCATGAACATTGAATTCTCCCAATTTTGTTAGCCCTTGCTGTCTCCTCCCCTTCCTTAGCCCTCGAGCTGTCTCCTCCCATTCCCCCATCCTCCTCCTCCTTTTTCCTTCCTTCTCCCCGCCACCCCCTATCAGTCTGAAGAAGGGTTTCGGCCCGAAACGTTACCTATTTCCATCGTTCCATAGATGCTGCTGCACCCGCTGAGTTTCTCCAGCATTTTTGTATACCTGCCAAACTAGGTAGTTGAGGCTGGGACTATTGCAACGTTTAAGAAACATTTAGACAGGTACATGGATAAGACAGGTCTAGAGGGATATAGACCAAACGCAGGCATGTGGGGCTAGTGTAGATGGAGCACGTTGGTCGGTGTTGGTATGTTGGTATGACTCTATGACTATGGCTCTGACAGGCAGCAGAATTGCATAAAATATGCAATTCAATGAGCAATGTCGAAAAAGGATCCTCTCTGAGAAATAGACTTAGCTCAACCATTTCAGTCATTTTGTGCTTCTCAAAATGAAGGCTGACCTTTAAAGAATGGAGCATTTTATCTCGATTGCTCTCAGCCATAGCATGAAAGGCTCTGCGATAAATCTTGATTCAGTCACTGGCAAATAGCTGGCTTCCATTACCTTACTCCAACAGTCACTGCAGTACCTATCTTTGAACAGGCTAGAGACTGCACGCTTTGTTCATCTCCATTTTCTATTCCTGTTCTGAATGTTTAGTTTAGTTTAGTTTAGTTTAGTTTAGTTTATAGAAACAGGCCCTGTTTTCCATTTTCTATTCCTGTTCTGAATGTTTAGTTTAGTTTAGTTTAGTTTAGTTTAGTTTATAGAAACAGGCCATAGAAACAGGCCCTTCAGCCCACCAAGTCTGTGCTGACCAGCGATCACCATGTAAACTGAACTGAATTGAATTAGATTCAGATTCAGATTCAGATTCAGATTCAAACTTTATTGTCATTGTGCAGTGTACAGTACAGAGACGACGAAATGCAGTTAGCATCTCCCTGGAAGAGCGAACATAGAATATGAGAATACATTTTATTAGCCAAATATGTATATATACAAGGAATTTGTCTTGGTGCTCTGCTCGCAAGTAACAGCACGACATACTGAAGTTAATTAAAAAATAAAACATTATAATTTAAGCATGTGAAGAATTAAATAAAATACCAGAGCAAAAAGAGGCTATAGATTTTTGGTTGTTGAGTAGAGCTCTTTTAATGTCTGGCTGTGGTGGCTTTGACAGTCCGGAGTCGCCTTCCAGAGGGAAGTGCTTCAAAGAGTTTTTGCCCAGGGTGAGAGGGGTCAGAGATGACTACTCCTTGTAGGCACAGTAGGGACAATTTAGAATTTTACCGAAGCCAATTAACCTACAAACCCGCAAGTTTTAGGAGTGTGGGAGGAAACTGGAGCACCCGGAGAAAACACATGGAGTCACGGGGAGAGCGTGCAAACTCCGTACAGACAGCACCCGTGGTCAGGAGTGAACCCGGGTCTCTGGCGCTGTAAGGCAGCAACTCTACCGATGAGAGAATAACGAAGGGATATTAACGAAGTACAGAGGAGATTTACTAGAATGTTGCCTGGGTTTCAACAACTAAGTTACAGAGATAGGTTGAATAAGTTAGGTCTTTATTCTCTGGAGCGCAGAAGGTTAAGGGGGGACTTGATAGAGGTCTTTAAAATGATGAGAGGGATAGACAGAGTTGATGTGATCAAGCTTTTCCCTTTGAGAATAGGGAAGATTCAAACAAGACGACATGACTTCAGAATTAAGGGACAGAAGTTTAGGGGTAACATGAGGGGGAACTTCTTTACTCAGAGAGTGGTAGCGGTGTGGAATGAGCTTCCAGTGGAAGTGGTGGTGGCAGGTTCGTTGGTATCATTTAAAAATAAATTGGATAGGCATATGGATGAGAAGGGAATGGAGGGTTATGGTATGAGTGCAGGCAGGTGGGACTAAGGGAAAAAAGTTGTTCGGCACGGACTTGTAGGGTCGAGATGGCCTGTTTCCGTGCTGTAATTGTTATATGGTTATATGGTTATATGGATATATGGATACAAGCAATGGACCTGGCAGGACGACGAGGAGGGGGGCGGAGAGAGAGAGAATGCAGGGGTTACTTGAAATTAGAGAAATCAAGATTCATACCGCTGGGTTGTAAGCTGCCCAAGCGAAATATGAGATGCTGTTCCTCCAATTTGCGTGTGGCCTCACTCTGACAGTGGGGAAGGCCCAGAAGAGAAAGGTTAAGTATTTATTTATTAATTAAGTTAATTATTAAGTATGGGAATGGGAAGGGACAACTGGGAGGTTGCCTGGGCCAAGGCAGACTGAGCAGAGGTGTTCTGCGAAACGATCGGCCAGTCTACGCTTGGTCTCGCCGACATCCAGGGTCCACACCTGGAACAGCAGATACAGTCGATGAGGTTAGAGGAGGTGCAGGCGAACCTCTGACACCTGGAAGGACTGTCGGGGTCCATACATGGAGTTTTAGAGGTTTGGAGATACAATGCAGAAACAGGCCCTTCAGCCCACCAAGTTCATGCCAACCATCAATCCCTGCGCACTAAGACTATCCTACACACACCAGGGACAATTTACAATTTTTTACCAAAGCCAATTAACCTACAAACCTGTACGTTTTTTGAGTGTGGGAGGTTGCTGGCTCGAAAGGCTGAATGGCCTACTCCTGCACCTATTGTCTATTGAAAGAGGAGCACCCGGAGAAAACCCACACGATCATAGGGACATAAAAAGTGGATGTTTCGACTTGTGGGAGATTCTGGGACATAGCCTCAGAAATGGGGTGGGAGATTGCAACCTTCACATGGTCCACCCTGTTTCAAAGAATGCAATCAACCTGGCGTGCACAAACAGAAGATCAAACGGAACAAGTTGTCTTACAACTTTAGGCTGTGCACGCCATATGCAAGAAGATGAAGCCTCAGAATTAGAGGACATCCCTTTGGGAAGGAGATGTGGATGAATTTATTTAGCCAGAAGCTGGTGAATTTGTGGAATTCATTGGCCCAGACAGCAGTGGAGGCCAAGTCAATGGACATTGTTAACATAGAAACATAGAAACATAGCAAATAGGTGCAGGAGTAGGCCATTCGGCCCTTCGAG
This sequence comes from Amblyraja radiata, assembly GCF_010909765.2. Classification (NCBI taxonomy): domain Eukaryota; kingdom Metazoa; phylum Chordata; class Chondrichthyes; order Rajiformes; family Rajidae; genus Amblyraja; species Amblyraja radiata. Next base: position 106,159,617 of record NC_045960.1, read on the forward strand.
CCTGCACCGCCATTCAATGTGATCATGGCTGATCATCCAACTCAGTATCCTGTACCTGCCTTCTCTCCATACCCCCTGATCCCTTTAGCCACAAGGGCCACATCTAACTCCCTCTTAAATATAGCCAATGAACTGGCCTCAACTACAAAGACATACAGGTTTGTAGGTTGACACAAAAAGCTGGAGCAAGTCTTGCATGGGCATCATTTCTGTGGCGGTTTCTGGCACCCTGCCAAATCTAAAGTTAATGCAGGAAGCTTTCACCTTAAAGACTTGTGGCATTTGCCTGTATTCAGCTGTGCTTGTGTTGTATGTATTCATCGAGTCAAAGAAACAGGCCCTTCGGCTCAACTTGCCCACAACGACCAACATGTTTCATGTACACTAGTCAAACACATGGGTCGAAATCCTGAGTTTGGGGGGCAGGGGAGGGACACGCTCCCCCCTGCTTTGAGAGGTTGGGGACAATTCCCCCCCCCCCCCCTATGTTTTGTAATCCGGACTTTATCAGACGCTTTCCAAGGGCTGAATCGGCCCATTCGCGGGGCCTTTCAGTGCCCGGCGCGGCTTAAAATCAAACTGCTGCATCGAGGCGATCGAGGCTCCCGATGTTGAAGCCCCCGCCGGCCGATGAAAGACCCCGTGAACGGGCCGATTCAAGCCCCACGATTCAGGGCGGACGAAGCTGCTGTTGCTGGAGTTCGGAGTCAGTCACCAACCAGGTCAGACTCCGATGTTACCGTCCACAGGGCCCAAGGCTGAAGCCTCGCGAGTGTGTGTGTGTGTGTGTGTGTGTGTGTGTGTGTGTGTGTGTGTGTGTGTGTGTGTATGTGTGTGTGTGTGTGTGTGTGTGTGTGTATGTAAGTATGTGTGTGTGTGTGTGTGTGTGTGTGTGTGTGTGTGTGTGTGTGTGTGTGTGTGTGTGTGTGTGTGTGTGTGTGTATGTGTCTGTGTGTGTCTGTGTGTGTGTGTCTGTGTGTGTGTGTGTGTGTGTGTGTGTGTGTGTGTGTGTGTGTGTGTGTGTGTGTGTGTGGTGTGTATGTGTGTGGTGTGTGTGTGTGTGTGTGTGTGTCTGTGTGTGGTGTGTGTGTGTGTGTGTGTGTGTGTGTGTGTGTGTGTGTGTGTGTGTGTGTGTGTGTGTGTGAGTCTGTGTGTGTCTGTGTGTGAGTGTGTCTGTGTGTGTGTGTGTGTGTGTGTGTGTGTGTGCGCGCATGCGCGCCGCGGCCGGAAAGAAATTGTGTCCCCCCCCACGTTTTGACAGTGATTTCGGTGCCCGAGTCACTCCCACTTGTCTGCGTTCGGCCCATATCCCTCCAAACCTGCCTATCCATGTACCTCTCTATAGTTTCTTAAACATTGCGATACTATCTGCCTCAACTACCTCCTCCGGCAGCTTGTTCCATACACCCACCACCCTTTGTGTAGAAAATGTACCCCTCAAGGTTCCCATCATATCTTTCCCCCCTCCCCGCTCACCTTAAACCGATGTTTATATTAATTTGGTTAAAACACTTTCATCCTCTCAACCCCCATAGAAATGATGCCACAGTGGTGCATCGGTAGAGTTGCCACCTTACAATGTCAGAGACACGGGTTCGATCCTAACTACGGGTGCTGTCTGTACGGAGTTTGTACCTTCTCCCCGAGACCTGCGTGGGTTTTATCCAAGATCATCTGTTTCCTCCCATACTTCAGAGACGTACAGGTTTGTAGGTTAATTGGCTTGGTATAAATGTTTTAAAAGAATTGTCCCTTGTGCTTGTAGGATAGTGTTAATGTGTGGGGATCGCTGGTCGGTGCGGACACGGTGGGCCGAAGGGCCTGTTCCCCTGCTGTTTCTCTAAACCAAAACAAACAGTAATTCTAGGCAATTCTACTCTAAAATGATATTTACTTCTAAGGCAGCAACTCTACTGCTGCACCTCCCTGCCTCCCTGCCTCCCTGCCTCCCTGCCTCCCTGCCTCCCTGCCTCCCTGCCTCCCTGCCTCCCTGCCTCCCTGCCTCCCTGCCACCCTGCCACCCTGCCTCCCTGCCACCCTGCCACCCTGCCACCCTGCCTCCCTGCCTCCCTGCCACCCTGCCTCCCTGCCACCCTGCCTCCCTGCCACCCTGCCACCCTGCCTCCCTGCCTCCCTGCCTCCCTGCCACCCTGCCTCCCTGCCTCCCTGCCTCCCTGCCACCCTGCCTCCCTGCCACCCTGCCTCCCTGCCACCCTGCCACCCTGCCACCCTGCCTCCCTGCCTCCCTGCCACCCTGCCTCCCTGCCTCCCTGCCTCCCTGCCACCCTGCCGCCCTGCCACCCTGCCTCCCTGCCACCCTGCCTCCCTGCCTCCCTGCCACCCTGCCACCCTGCCTCCCTGCCGCCCTGCCGCCCTGCCTCCCTGCCGCCCTGCCACCCTGCCACCCTGCCTCCCTGCCTCCCTGCCGCCCTGCCGCCCTGCCGCCCTGCCTCCCTGCCTCCCTGCCTCCCTGCCGCCCTGCCTCCCTGCCGCCCTGCCACCCTGCCTCCCTGCCGCCCTGCCACCCTGCCACCCTGCCTCCCTGCCTCCCTGCCGCCCTGCCGCCCTGCCGCCCTGCCTCCCTGCCGCCCTGCCGCACTGCCGCCCTGCCACCCTGCCTCCCTGCCTCCCTGCCGCCCTGCCGCCCTGCCGCCCTGCCGCCCTGCCGCCCTGCCGCCCTGCCGCCCTGCCGCCCTGCCGCCCTGCCGCCCTGCCGCCCTGCCGCCCTGCCGCCCTGCCTCCCTGCCGCCCTGCCGCCCTGCCGCCCTGCCACCCTGCCACCCTGCCTCCCTGCCACCCTGCCTCCCTGCCTCCCTGCCGCCCTGCCTCCCTGCCGCCCTGCCTCACTGCCGCCCTGCCGCCCTGCCACCCTGCCTCCCTGCCGCCCTGCCTCCCTGCCACCCTGCCTCCCTGCCTCCCTGCCGCCCTGCCGCCCTGCCGCCCTGCCTCACTGCCGCCCTGCTGCCCTGCCTCCCGGCCGCCCTGCCTCACTGCCGCCCTGCCACCCTGCCTCCCTGCCGCCCTGCCTCCCTGCCACCCTGCCTCCCTGCCTCCCTGCCACCCTGCCTCCCTGCCGCCCTGCCTCCCTGCCACCCTGCCACCCTGCCTCCCTGCCGCCCTGCCTCCCTGCCTCCCTGCCGCCCTGCCTCCCTGCCGCCCTGCCGCCCTGCCGCCCTGCCTCCCTGCCACCCTGCCTCCCTGCCGCCCTGCCGCCCTGCCGCCCTGCCTCCCTGCCGCCCTGCCGCCCTGCCGCCCTGCCGCCCTGCCACCCTGCCTCCCTGCCTCCCTGCCACCCTGCCTCCCTGCCGCCCTGCCTCCCTGCCTCCCTGCCGCCCTGCCTCCCTGCCGCCCTGCCACCCCCTGCCGCCCTGCCTCCCTGCCCCCCTGCCTCCCTGCCGCCCTGCCACCCTGCCTCCCTGCCGCCCTGCCGCCCTGCCTCCCTGCCGCCCTGCCGCCCTGCCGCCCTGCCGCCCTGCCACCCTGCCTCCCTGCCGCCCTTGCCGCCCTGCCTCCCTGCCGCCCTGCCGCCCTGCCTCCCTGCCACCTGCCTCCCTGCCTCCTGCCTCCCTGCCGCCCTGCCGCCTGCCTCCCTGCCTCCCTGCCTCCCTGCCGCCCTGCCAGCCCTGCCGCCCTGCCGCCCTGCCGCCCTGCCGCCCTGCCCACCCTGCCTCCCTGCCGCCCTGCCGCCCTGGCCGCCCTGCCGCCCTGCCGCCCTGCCGCCCTGCCGCCCTGCCTCCCTGCCGCCCTGCCGCCCTGCGCCCTGCCGCCCTGCCGCCCTGCCGCCCTGCCTCCCTGCCTCCCTGCCGCCCTGCCGCCCTGCCGCCCTGCCTCCCTGCCGCCCTGCCGCCCTGCCGCCCTGCCACCCTGCCTCCCTGCCTCCCTGCCGCCCTGCCGCCCTGCCGCCCTGCCGCCCTGCCGCCCTGCCGCCCTGCCGCCCTGCCGCCCTGCCGCCCTGCCGCCCTGCCGCCCTGCCTCCCTGCCGCCCTGCCGCCCTGCCGCCCTGCCGCCCTGCCGCCCTGCCTCCCTGCCTCCCTGCCACCCTGCCTCCCTGCCTCCCTGCCGCCCTGCCGCCCTGCCGCCCTGCCTCACTGCCGCCCTGCCGCCCTGCCTCCCTGCCGCCCTGCCTCACTGCCGCCCTGCCACCCTGCCTCCCTGCCGCCCTGCCTCCCTGCCACCCTGCCTCCCTGCCTCCCTGCCACCCTGCCTCCCTGCCGCCCTGCCTCCCTGCCACCCTGCACCCTGCCTCCCTGCCGCCCTGCCTCCCTGCCTCCCTGCCGCCCTGCCTCCCTGCCGCCCTGCCGCCCTGCCGCCCTGCCTCCCTGCCACCCTGCCTCCCTGCCGCCCTGCCGCCCTGCCGCCCTGCCTCCCTGCCGCCCTGCCGCTCTGCCGCCCTGCCGCCCTGCCACCCTGCCTCCCTGCCTCCCTGCCACCCTGCCTCCCTGCCGCCCTGCCTCCCTGCCTCCCTGCCGCCCTGCCTCCCTGCCGCCCTGCCGCCCTGCCGCCCTGCCTCCCTGCCACCCTGCCTCCCTGCCGCCCTGCCACCCTGCCTCCCTGCCGCCCTGCCGCCCTGCCTCCCTGCCGCCCTGCCGCCCTGCCGCCCTGCCGCCCTGCCGCCCTGCCTCCCTGCCGCCCTGCCGCCCTGCCTCCCTGCCACCCTGCCTCCCTGCCTCCCTGCCTCCCTGCCGCCCTGCCGCCCTGCCTCCCTGCCACCCTGCCTCCCTGCCGCCCTGCCGCCCTGCCGCCCTGCCGCCCTGCCGCCCTGCCGCCCTGCCGCCCTGCCACCCTGCCTCCCTGCCGCCCTGCCGCCCTGCCGCCCTGCCGCCCTGCCGCCCTGCCGCCCTGCCGCCCTGCCCCCCTGCCGCCCTGCCGCCCTGCCACCCTGCCTCCCTGCCTCCCTGCCGCCCTGCCGCCCTGCCGCCCTGCCTCCCTGCCGCCCTGCCGCCCTGCCGCCCTGCCGCCCTGCCTCCCTGCCTCCCTGCCGCCCTGCCGCCCTGCCGCCCTGCCGCCCTGCCGCCCTGCCGCCCTGCCGCCCTGCCGCCCTGCCTCCCTGCCGCCCTGCCGCCCTGCCGCCCTGCCGCCCTGCCGCCCTGCCTCCCTGCCGCCCTGCCGCCCTGCCGCCCTGCCACCCTGCCACCCTGCCGCACTGCCGCCCTGCCACCCTGCCACCCTGCCTCCCTGCCTCCCTGCCTCCCTGCCTCCCTGCCTCCCTGCCTCCCTGCCACCCTGCCACCCTGCCTCCCTGCCTCCCTGCCTCCCTGCCTCCCTGCCACCCTGCCACCCTGCCTCCCTGCCTCCCTGCCGCCCTGCCACCCTGCCGCACTGCCGCCCTGCCTCCCTGCTGCCCTGCCGCCCTGCCTCCCTGCCTCCCTGCCACCCTGCCTCCCTGCTGCCCTGCCTCCCTGCTGCCCTGCCGCCCTGCCGCACTGCCACCCTGCCACCCTGCCGCACTGCCGCCCTGCCGCACTGCCGCCCTGCCTCCCTGCTGCCCTGCCGCCCTGCCTCCCTGCCGCCCTGCCACCCTGCCGCACTGCCGCCCTGCCGCCCTGCCGCCGTGCCGCCCTGCACCTCATTTTTATGAGGAGCAGTAGATGGAATAGAAAGTAGCAATAGACAATAGACAATAGACAATAGGTGCAGGAGTAGGCCATTCGGCCCTTCGAGCCAGCACTGCCATTCACTGTGATCATGGCTGATCATCCCCAATCACTACCCCGTTCCTGCCTTCTCCCCATATCCCCTGACTCCGCTATCTTTATGTGTATTATACTCTCAGTGGGTGTGTGACCATAAGTTCCTAAGTTCCTAAGTCAGAGCAGAATTGGGCCATTCGGCCCATCAAGTCTACGCCGCCATTCGATCATGGCTGATCTATCTCTCTCTCTATCCCATTCTCCTGCTATCCCACTCTCTATCCCACTCTCTATCCCATTCTCCTGCCTCCTCCCCGTAACCTCTGACACCCATATTGATCAAGAATCTATCTATCTCTACCTTAAAAATATCCACTGACTTGGCTTCCTGTGGCAAAGAATTCCACAGTGATGCTGAGCTAGACTTGTAGACGATCAACAATGGTGATTTAGGTGATTCCCTGCAACTTAGATATTCAGGGGGGTGGGATTTAAAATGTCTGCATAATGGGTATTTAAAAGTTGACAATTCCACAAACTAATTGAAACAAAGGTTTTCTTCATTGCATTGCATTTTCTCAGCTAGATTTACTCTTTCATATGTGTGACGTGCCAAAGGCAAGGAACAAGTAAAGATCAATGAATGTGCTGTCGATGCATGACTGGAATAGATCCATTATTAATTAAAACATGTTGTTATGTTAGGTTTTGAAATAATTGCATGTTGAAGGATTAGCTGTTGAAAAGCAATTTATTTTTAAAAAGCAACATATATTCCCAAAGACGTGCGGGTCTGTGGGTGAACCGGCCTCTGTAAATTGCCCCTAGTGTGTAGGGAGTGGATGAGAAAGTAAATAAAATAGCACGAGTATGTATTTAGTTTAAGTTTTAGTTCAGGAGATACAGCGCAGAAATAAGCCCTTCCGCCCACCGAGTCTGCGCCGACCAGCGGGATCCCGGCACATTAACATTATCCTACACACACTAGCGACAATTTACACTAATGCCAAAGCAATTGACCTACAAACCTGTGCGTCTTCGGAGTGTGGGAGGAAACCGAAGATCTTGGAGAAAACCCACGCGGGTCACGGGGAGAACGTACAAACTCCGAACAGACAGCACCCGTAGTCAGGATGGAACTCGGGTCTCTGGCGCTGTAAGGCAGCAACTCTACCGCTGCGCCACCGTGACGCCCTTGAATGGGTGATCGTGGTCAACATGGACTCGGTGGGACAAACGGCCTGTTTCCATGCTGGATCTCTGAACTAAAATAAACCAAAAGAACAAAGCGTGACCCGGTGTGGGGGAGGGGGCCTATACGGAGTTTGCACGTTCTCCCCGTGACCTGCGTGGGTTTTCTCCGGGTGCTCCGGTTTCCTCCCACTCTCCAAAGACTGGGATGGCAGGACTTTCATATGAAGAAAGACTGGATAGACTCGGCTTGTACACGCTAGAATTTAGAAGATTGAGGGGGGGTCTTATAGAAACTTACAAAATTCTTAAGGGTTTGGACAGGCTAGATGCAGGAAGATTGTTCCCGATGTTGGGGAAGCCCAGAACAAGGGGTCACAGTTTAAGGATAAGAGGGAAGTCTTTTAGGACCGAGATGAGAAAATCATTTTTTACACAGAGAGTGGTGAATCTGTGGAATTCTCTGCCACAGAAGGTAGTTGAGGCCAGTTCATTGGCTATATTTAAGAGGGAGTTAGATGTGGCCCTTGTGGTTAAAGGGATCAGAGGGTATGGAGAGAAGGCAGGTACAGGATACTGAGTTGGATGATCAGCCATGATCATATTGAATGGCGGTGTAGGCTCGAAGGGCCGAATGGCCTACTCCTGCACCTATTTTCTATGTTTCTATGTTTCTATGTACAGGGTCTATAGGTTAATTGGCTCGGTATAATTGTAACTTGTCCCCAGCATGTGTAGGATAGTGTTAATGCGCTGGTTGGCATGGACTCGACGGGCCGAATGGCCTGTTTCCACACTGTATCTCTATAAAAAAGAGAGAGTGAAGGCGAGTGGAGAGGGAAGTGGGGGAGAAAGAGAAGGGAGGGAGAGGAGTGAGAGGAGAAGGGAGAAGGGGAGGGAAGGGAGAAGGGGGGAGAAAGTGCAACAATGTTTTTCCAAGTGTCATATCATCAATGGGGGTACCATTACCCCGAGAAACCATTTGAACAGTGCAATTCAATAAAATAAATTGATTTAATGTAAATTAAAACGAAGCACCCATTAACACTGGATTACTTCAGATGTGGTTGTATTAACTCTGCCTTTTCTATACATATTAGATCAGGCTGAGATAACATATTTACTTTTATGGTCTTCTAATACCTTGTGTTAATCACAAAATCCCTTCCGTGTAAATTCTCTTGGGTCTGTCACTGCTTTATTTGGCCTATAAAGCCCACTGCTTGTAACCACAGTTTGATTATGTGCTTTTTTTTTAAAGAGTGATTAGCCGATGCCTAACCCAGATCAAGAGGATGTAAGCGTGAGACTGTGGGCAAGATCAGTTTTTAAGAGGATGGTGCAAACATGGAACTCACTGCCATCATCTCACTTACTTCAGAGATACAGTGTGGAAAGCAGCCCTTAGGCACACAGTGTTCACACCAACCAGCGACATAGAATGTAACAAACATGGATGTAATGCTGAGGCTCTATAAGGCAATGGTCAGATCGCATTTGGAGCATTGTGAGCAGTTTTGGGCCCCATATCTGAGGAAGGATGTGCTGGCTCTGGAGAGGGTCCAGAGGAGGTTTACGAGAATGATTCCAGGAATTAGTGGATTAATGATTGTCTCCCCCTGTGACCTGCGTGGGTTTTCTCCGGCAGCTCCAGTTTCCTCCAGAAAAGTGGTGGTTTAATAATAATAATAATATATTTTATTGTTTTTGGCGCCGACCTGTAGGGGGTATGGCTGCCTAGCCTGCAGCTGTCTGTTTTTCATTTCTTTTTTCTTATTTTTAGTTAGTTTAGTGTTTTGTTTTTAAGGAGTTCTAGCTTTTTTATGTGTGGGGGTGGTGGGGGGGGGAAGGGGGAAACTAATTTTCAGGGTCCCTACCTGGTCAGAGATGCAGCTTTTCTCCGGGCTGCACTTTCGACCCGTCCTTGCGGCCTACCAGCGGGCCTGGAGCGGCATTTCCTGAGGGGACCGCCCGGAGCCTCGGCATCGGCATCGGCGGCATCGGCGGCGGCTGCGGAGCTGCTGGTCCGAGGAGCGACGGGGCCGTCCGGAGCCTCAGCGGCGGCGGCGGCATCGGCATCGGCGGCAGCGGCATCGGCATCGGCGGCGGCGGAGCTGCGGGTGTGAGGACGGCGGTGCAGCGCTGGAGCGCCATTGCGGGGCGGGCGGTGCCTTGCCTGAGTCACCGCGCTGGAACTCCAGTGAGCTGGGACCGGCGTTAAAAACATCGCGGAGCTGTGGGCGGCGGCGCTGAAACTTTACATCGGGAGCCTGGGATTTCGCGATGAGATTGCCAGTTGAGCTCCATTCGGCGCGGCCTTGTCGGCTCCGGAAGCCATGGTCTCGAGTAGGGAGGCGGCCGTTCCAGGGTTCCCAGGCCGCTGAGAGGACTCTCCCGACGCCGGAACATCATCACCCGGCGAGGACGGCCTGGAACATCGGGCCTCCATAGAGGCAACTGTGGAGGCCTCAATAGGCCCGACTATGGGTGGACATTGGGGATGGGACTGGACTTTGTGCCTTCCCCCATAATGGGAACCATTGTGGGGGGATGTTTTTTATGTTAAAGCTATTTATTATTGATTTATTTATATGTTTGTATTCCTTTTTTAATGTGCTGCATTGGTTAAAATAATTTCACTACATCTAGGTGTATGTGACAATAAATCAACCTTTGACCTTTGTTATTGCAGATAAGTGCAACGAGATTTGGTATGCAGCTTCCATCCGATGTCATAACTTAAACATCTAATAATATCTAGATACCCCGAGAAACATGATTTATAAAAAAAAAGAACAGTAAAACTGTCTAAAGTGCAAATATGTCTGTGCCGGGTCGATGTGCGTGAATACAGTTCATGGTGGGGTGGGGGGGGGGGGGGGGCACTCAGCAGGGCCGGTTCAGAGCCGCTATAGCTCTGGGGATGAAGCTGTTCCTGAGTCTGGAGGTTCGGGCGTAGAAGGCCTTGTAACGTCTGCCGGAAGGTAGGAGTTCGAACAGACTATCACAAGGGTGTGAGGAGTCTTTGTGGATGCTGACAGCCTTCCTGAGGCACCGTGTGAATTAATTGTAGATTGTAAATTGTAAATTGTCCCTAGTGTGTGTAGGATAGTGTTAATGTGCGAGGATCGTTGGTCGGCACAGACTCGATGGGCCAAAGGGCCTGTTTCCGCGCTGTATCTCTAAACATATGATGAGCGTTTTGAAGGCATTGGGCCTGTATTCGCTGGAGTTTAGAAGGATGAGTACCGAATAGTGAAAAGCCTGGATAGAGTGGACGTGGAGAGGATGTTTCCACTAGTGGAAGAGTCTAGGACCAGATGTCATAGCCTTGGAATAAAAGGACGTGCCTTTAGGAAGGAGATGAGGAGGAATTTCTTTGGTCAGAGGGTGGTGAATCTGTGGAATTCATTCATTGATAAATCGTCGACAAACTGTGGACACCAAATCAATGAATATTTTCAAGGCACAGATTGACAGATTCTTGATTAGTACGGGTGTCAGGGGTTATGGGGAGAAGGCACGAGAATGGGGTTGAGGAGGAAAGATAGATCAGCCACGATTGAATAGTGGAGTAGACTTGATGAGCCGAATGACTTTATTCTGCCCCTAGAACTTAATGAATGTATAAATGAATAAAAGCTGCAGATGCTGGAATCTGGATCTGGAGTAACTTAGCTGGAGGGCAACAGACCACGTTACGGTCAGGGCTAAAAGTGTCTGTTTGTTTTGGGTCAGGATTAAAAGTGTCTGTTTTCATCCCGCTATTAGATAATGTGTTCCGCCCACTAACCTCCAGTCAATACGTTTTGTTTCCTATGTCACCTGTGTCTCTTTGTCAGTCATGTTATTATCTGTGCCCTTTGGTTTAGAAGGATATGGGCAAACAAGAGTAGATGGGACTAGTGTAGGTGGGACATGTTGTGGGCATGTTGGGCCGAGGGGCCTGTTTCCATGCTGTTTGACTCTATAATTATCTGTTGGTTGTTAGGAATCTTTTGTTCTACTTACACCATCCACAATTAAAATGTTTAAAAGGTAAAACTGTCTCTCGCGTGTGTAGGATGGTGCTAGTGTGCGGGGATCACTGGTCGGTGTGGACTCGATGGGCCGAAGGGCCTGTTCCGGCATTGTATCTCTAAACTAGACTAAATCACGTGTGCCACCAGGGGGGAGAGAACGTTGGACCACTGCTACACACCGTTCAGGAAAGGCTACAAGGCCGTTTCACTCCCTCCCCTAGGAAAATCTGCCCACGCTGCCATTTTCCTGTTGCCGGAGTATAAACAGAGGATAGTTCGGGAAGCGGTAGAGACGAGGGACGTAAAGCGGTGGTCCGACCAGTCAGAGGCCATGCTGCAAGATGCACTGAGTGATGTCGACTGGAATATGTTCGAAGCAAGTTCCAGTGACGTCAGTGAGTTCGCGGAAGCAGTCACGGACTTCATCGCAACAGTAACCGACAACATCGTCCCCACGGAAAGGGTTAGCACCTTTCCGAACCAAAAACCCTGGGTAGACAGGTCTGTTCGTGTGGCCCTGAATGCTCGCACCGCTGCCTACAACTCGGGCCTGGCATCAGGAAACATGGACGTCTACAAGGCAGAGTCCTACCGACTGCGAAGGGCGGTGAAGGACGCAAAGAGAAGGTACAGAGACAAGATGGAGTTACAGATGGAGCAGCAGGATACCAGAAGCCTGTGGCAGGGGCTACGGATTGTAACCAACTACCGGAGCACCCCTCCCTCATCCGCAAGTGCCGGCACCTCCCTAGCTGATGGCCTGAACTCCTTTTACGCTCGTTTCGAGAGGGGCAACACCACTCCAGGTATGCCGACTATCGACAATACCGCCAGCGGGCTGGCTACCGAAGCTGAAGGGAGGAATGTGCACACATTCTCGCTGTCCGAGCAGACGTGAGGAGGGCTCTGACACGGGTGAACACGAGAAAAGCTGCAGGCCCTGATGGCATCTCGGAGCGAGTATTCAAGTCCTGTGCTACGCAGCTAGCTCCAGTGCTCACTACATTATTCAACCTCTCCCTGGACAAGTCCGTGGTCCCTGCCTGCTTCAAAAAATCCATCATTGTACCGGTACCAAAAAATGCCTCCCCAGCCTGTCTGAATGACTACCGTCTGGTGGCCCTTACCTCGGTAGTCATGAAATGCTTTGAGAGGCTGGTGAAGAAACACATCTGCGCCTTCCTCCCTCGGAACATGGACCCGTTGCAGTTCGCATACCGTCCGAACAGATCCACGGACGATGCGGTCTCCCAGGTCTTGCACACCGCTCTCTCCCATCTGGACAGCCAGAAGGGGGGCTACGTGAGGATGCTGTTCATAGACTACAGTTCAGCCTTCAACACGATAGTCCCCACCAGACTGGCCGGGAAGCTAATGGAATTGGGGCTCAACACCTCCCTGTGTGCCTGGGTCCTGGACTTTCTCACCGCCAGGCCCCAGGTAGTCAAGATGGGAGGGAATACATCGAAGTCCCTCACCCTGAGCACAGGATCGCCCCAGGGTTGCGTCCTCAGCCCCCTATTGTACTCCCTGTACACACATGACTGTGTGGCTAGGTTCAGCTCCAACTCAATAATTAAGTTTGCTGATGACACTGTGGTGGTGGGCCTGATCTCAGACAACGACGAGAAGGCCTACCGGGAGGAGGTGGCTGGTCTAGCACTCTGGTGCCAGGATAACAGCCTCCTCTTGAACATCAAAAAAACGAAGGAACTGATCATGGACTTTAGGAGGGCACATCATCCGAGGACGTACACTTCATTGAGGATAAATGGGGATCCTGTGGATAGGGTGAACTGTTTTAAATATCTGGGAGTCCACATCTCCGAGGATATGACATGGGCATCACACGCCTCAGCACTCGTGAGTAAGGCAAGGCAGCGCCTTTACCACCTCAGGCAATTGAGGAAATTCAGAGTGTCTCCGAGGATCCTCCAGTGCTTCTACGCAGCGGCGGTGGATAGCATCTTGTCTGGGAACATTACCATCTGGTTTGGGAATTGCTCTGCCAAGGACAAGAAGGCTCTGCAGAGAGTAGTGCATTCGGCCGAACGCACTATGGGAACTTCACTTGCCCCCCTGCAGGAACTATACATCAGGAGGTGCAACTCCAGAGCCAACAATATCATGAGAGACCCCTTCCACCCCTGCAACGGACTGTTCCAGCTGCTACGGTCAGGCAAACGCCTCCGTTGCCATGCGGTGAGAACAGAGAGGTTGAGAAGGAGTTTCTTCCCAGAGGCCATTCGGACTGTAAACGCCTATCTCACCAGGGACTAACTCTACTGAACGTTTTTCCTTCCATTATTTATTATGTAAAAGAATATGTGTGTTATGATTGTGTTTATAGTTTGTTTGGTTGTTTGGTTGTTTGTCTTTTGCACAAAAGTCCGCGAGCATTGCCACTTTCATTTCACTGCACATCTCGTATGTGTATGTGACAAATAAACTTGACTTGACTTGACTTGACTGAAGTAAACCGATGAGGAGGGAGCCATTGAAGACATTGCACGTATTACCTTTGCTCGCTAAAGCCCCTGTCCCACTTAGGAACCTAAACAGCAACCTCTGGTGACCTTGCCCGCCACCCAAAAAAAAATCAAGGTCGAGGTGACCTGCAACCTCCTACCACCTCCCACACACATGTTGAAAACCTTCCTCAACTATGAAAAAAACCGGCTTCGACTAGACCCGCGACTAAAAAATGATAGATTTTTAAAACGGCAACCTATTTTTAGTCGGGGCCGGTTTTAAACACAATGAAAAAATAGCAGCAACTTAGATGAAGCCTCGACCACGCGGAAACCACTTTCGACCATTAGGGAGAGTGACCAAAACTTCCAGTGACCTCATGGAAACCTTGGGTGGCGGGCAAGGTCACCAGAGGTTGCTGTTTAGGTCTCCTAAGTGAGACAGGCCCTTAGGTCTGTAGCGCTGTGTGTATTACCTTTGCACGCCATGACTCCAGCTGGTAGCACTTTGTTTCTGAAGGGGAGGGGGCCTTTCTCGGATGCATTCCCCTGCCATCGGGTACAGTTTGCATTTGGGAGCAGTGCTATTAGCCAGGATTTGCCGGCGGTTATTTTAACGGTTGCATCACGGCCTGGTTCGGCAACTCGATTACTGCTGACTACGGGTGCTGTCTGTATGGAGTTTGTACGTTCTCCCCGTGACCGCGTGCGTTTTTCTCCGCGTGCTCCAGTTTCCTCCCACACTCCAAAGACGTACAGGTGCGTAGATCCATTGTCTTCTTCAAATTGTCCCTAGTGGGTAGGGTAGAACCATTGTACGGTGATCGCCGGTTGGCGTGGTCTTGCTGGGCCGAAGGGCCTGTTTCCATGCTCTATCTCGCAACTAAAGGTGTGATGATCGGCAGATGGGTGGACAAAGGCTAGAGATGAAAGGGAGACAAAAGGGTGTCGGACAAGGAAACGTAAACTTAGCTGTGTCTAAGCTTGTCATAGAGTGATAGTGTGGAAACAAGCCCTTCGGCCCAACTTGCCCACACCAGTCAACAATGTCCCAGCTACACTACTCCCACCTGCTTGCGCTTTGTCCATATCCCTCCAAACCTGTCCTATCCATGTACCTGTCTAACTGTTTCTTAAACGTTGGACAGTCCCTGCCTCAACTACCTCCTCCGGCAGTTCATTCCATACACCCACCACCCTTTGTGTGGAAAAAGTTACCAATCAGGTTCCTATTAAATCTTTTCCCCTCCACCTTAAACCCATGTCCTCTGGACCTCGATTCCCCTACTCTGGGCAAGAGACTCCCCGATCTAATCCTCTCATGATTTTATGCGCCTCTATAAGGTCACCCCTCATCCTCCTGCACTCCTAGGAGTGTGCAAAGTAGAATAGAATAGAATAGAATAGAATAGAATAGTTTCTTTATTGTCATTGTAACATGAACCATGTACAACGATATTTAAAAATGCCAGCCAGTCAGTGCACCATTCAAACATTTCTAAAAGCTAACAATACATACAAGGTAAAATATTAAAAAAGATAAACAACTAAAATAAATATGAAAATAGCACGCATAAACACCCAGCCCTACATCCTTCTGTAGATTTCACAGTGTACCACAGTCCCTTAGTGTGTATCGCCCCTGCGTTCCTTGGCAGCTACATTTAGTGCCTTTATAGCAGTGGGGTAAAAACTGTTTTTAAGTCTGTTTGTCCTTGTCCTTGTAGATCTGTACCGCCTGCCTGACGGCAACAGTTCAAACAGGGAGTGTCCGGGGTGGGAAATGTCCTTTATAATACTCTGGGATTTTTTGATGCAGCGGGAACTGTGTAAGTCCTCCAAGGTAAGTAGAGGGCAGCCGACAATCCTCTGGGCGTTGTCAATGGCCCTCTGGAGCGCTTTCCTCTGAGCCGCTGTGCAGCTGGTGTACCATACGCATATACAGTATGTTAGGATGCTCTCAATGGAGCACCGATAAAAGGACAGCAGCAGTCTCTGATTGATGTTATTCTTCCTGAGCACCCTCAGGAAGTGCAGTCTCTGCTGGACCTTTTTCAGCAGCGCAGAGCCGTTCACGCTCCACGTCAGGTCCTCCTCAATATGGATTCCCAGGAAGCGGAAATCCGCCACCCTCTCCACACAGTCCCCTCTGATAATTAATGGTACCATGTCCGTTTTATTCTTCCTGAAGTCTATTATTATTTCCTTTGTCTTTAAGGTGTTGAGGAGCAGGTTATTTTCTCCACACCACACTGTCAGCTGCTCCGCCTCATCCCGGTAGGCGTACTCGTCCCCCCCGGAGATGAGTCCCACCACCGTAGTGTCATCCGCAAATTTGACAATGGTGTTGCTGTGGTGGGCGGGGGTGCAGTCATGTGTGTAGATGGTGTAGAGCAGGGGGCTCAGCACGCAGCCCTGTGGAGAGCCGGTACTGAGGCTGAGCGCCGTGGATGTGTGATGGCCCACTCTGACTCTCTGGCTGCGACCAGACAGGAAGCTATTTATCCACATGCAGGTGGAGTGTGGAAGTCCCAAGTCCCCCAGTTTGTCCACCAGTTTGTGGGGAAGGATGGTATTAAAGGCAGAGCTGTAGTCCACAAAGAGCATCCGCACGTAGCTCCCCCGCTGCTCCAGGTGGGACAGTGCAGCATGGAGAGCTGTGGCTATAGCGTCCTCTGTAGATCTATTCGCTCTGTACGCAAACTGGTGGGGGTCAAAGCTTCGGGGCAGGAGTGATGTGATGTGACCCCGGACCAGTTTTTCAAAACACTTCATCACCACTGGTGTGAGTGCGACTGGCCGGTAGTCGTTGAGGCTGGAGATGTGGGTTTGTTTGGGCAAGGGGACTATGGTTGCGGACTTCAGACAGGGTGGAACTGTGGACTGAGCCAGAGACTGGTTGAAAATCCTCGTACAGACTCCAGCCAGCTGGTCTGCGCAGTCCTTCAGCACGCGTCCAGAGACGCCGTCGGGTCCAGTAGCCTTCCTTGGATTGATGGCCCGCAGCGTGCGCCTCACCTCATGCTCCTCTATCTTGAGGGTTAGGCTGCTGTGGACCATGTGGTGTGATGTGGCTGTTCTAAATAACTGTGAGTTTCTGAGCTGTTAAAACACTGCTGAAGCTGTGCAGCGAACTTATCCAGAGTATCTGCAGAGGTGAATTAATTTCAAACACAGTTGGAATTTAGTTTGAATAAATGCTTTATTATACGCACGAGGAGCTAAAGGGAGATTGGGAATGTCACCTCCCTCCGAACTTGTGGCCTCGTCAGAGGAGATTTTGTAACGTTGCTTCCTCAGAGTCTTCTGAGCTTGCATTAGTCAACCAATTCCATCAGGAGAATTTTTCAGATCAGTGACGCATTACTTAAGTGCATCAATTGCTTCATCTTTCTTCCTGTCGAGTACCTAGCAGCACGTCGGAACAAAACTACCGCTGGCTGCTTTTTAAATGTCATGGGTTTCGTTGAACAAGAAGTAAGAACTGCAGATCCTGGTCTATACCCAAGATAGACATAAAGTGCTGGATTAACTCAGCAGGTCAGGCGGGCATCTCAGGAGACAAAGGATTGGTGACGTTACGGGTCGGGACCTTTCCTCACACGAGTCTGAAGAAGGGTCCTAACCCGAAACGTCACCCACCCTTCTTGTCCAAGGATGCTGCCCGACCCGCTGAATTACTCCATCAATTTGTGTCTATCTTTCGTCAAACTATAAAGTTTGTTTGTGTGAGACAAGGAGAGGGTTTAATTTAAGGAATAAGTTGATCGTGATATGAGAGCAAATGACAATTTAACAGTTTTAAGTTTGATCACCAGATCACAAGCACTCTGGCAAACAAGAGAACTCAACCCTGTTCAGCAATACATAATTGTCATTTAAAAAGGAACTGCAGATGCTGGAATATCGAAGGTACACAAAATTGCTGGGGAAACTCAGCAGGTGCAGCAGCATCTATGGAACGAAGGAAATAGGCGACGTTTCGGGCCAAAACGGAGTCTGAGGAAGGGTCTCAACCCGAAACGTCGCCTATTTCCTTCGCTCCATAGATGCTGCCTCACCCGCTGAGTTTCTCCAGCACTTTTGTGTACCACCCATAATTGTCGTTTAGTTTAAATTAAATTAAATTAAATGTCTTTATTTATATAGCACATTTTTAGTCAACTTGCATTGACCCCAAAGTGCTTCACATAATTACATCCACACACACAGGCAAAGATGGGTGAAGTGTCTTGCCCAAGGACACAACGACAGTATGCACTCCAAGCGGGATTCGAACCGGCTACCTTCCGGTTGCCAGCCGAACACTTAGCCCATTGTGCCATCTGTCGTCCCATGTTTAGTTTAAAGATACAGCGCAGAAACAGCCCACTGAGTCTACCCCAACCAGCGATCACATTAACACTATCCTACACACTAGGGACAATTTACAATTTATATTACCGAAGCCAATTAACCTACAATCCCGTACATGTTTGGAGTGTGGGAGGAAACCGGAGCAACCGGGGAAAACCCACGCAGGTCACGGGGGCAACGGGCAAACTCCGTACGGACAGCACCCGTAGTCAGGATCGAACCCGGGTCTATGATTCAGTGAGGCAGCAACTCTAGCGCTGCGCCACCGTGCCGCCCTTCGATATACTGCAACAAGTCAACAATACCAGGCATGACGGAAATACAAATGTGATAGTTGAGGAACATGAGGAACAATTAGAAGGATATGGGGAATTCAGAGAAAGGTTTTGACAGATTATCGTTAAAAATTATCTTTTGTGGGCAAACTGCCATTCACAAACCAAATACCAGACAAATTGCTGAACCTAAAGGGAGAAGAAGCAGGGAAGAGATAAGACTTTTTGCCTTCCATCACAGTGAGGAGGTGCCTGGAGATTCACTGTGATGGATGCTTGTGTTAATTATATGTTTTGTTTCTCTTTACCATCATGGAAAACCAGTCCCTTCGGCCCATCATGACTGCATGGTAAAATAATTTCACTGTACCTTAACCGGAGCATGTGACAAATAAACGTGAACGAACTTGAACTTGAACTTGAACTTGAAGCAGCTTTTCTTTTATATCAGCTCTGAACAACATCCTGACTGAAACGAGACACAGGCCAAATGAGCAACACGGAGTTTATCAGAAGTCTTTGCTGACATGCTGACAAGTTCATAGGTCCATGGAGCAGAATTAGGTCATTCAGCCCATCAAATCTACTCCACCATGCAATCATGGCTGATCTATCTTTCCCTCTCAACCCCAATCTCCTGCCTTCTCCCCCATAACCCCTGACAACCAGACAAGTGGTTTACTTGTGCATGCATTCTTCCGTAGAGTTGAGAGTCTCTTTATCCTAATGGGCCTGTCCCACATACGCAACTTTTTCCGCGACTGCCGGCACCTGTCATCGGTCGTTGCAGCTCGCCGAAAATTTTCAACTTGTTGAAATACAGCGGCGACCAGAACAAGGTACGACTCTTTGGGCGACTACTCACGATCATACAGGACTTCACCCGCGGACAAGTCAGCTGGGGATGTCACCTGTATGGCTCGTGAATTAGTCTCTAGTTGCCCAAAGAGTCCGTAGCGTCCTTCTGGTCACCTGCCTAGATTTTCAAGAGGATGATGCCGAGGTGATGACTGCCAGGCCCACCATGGCCGAGTGACTGATGCACTCTGCCCCCTCGCCCACGAATCCCAATGCGGCCACCACTGACCAATTATAGCCTTTAAACAGTCCGAGTGTCCCCACCACACCCTAAGATCCTCGCGGCTCGAGGGTAGCCCCCCCCACCCCGCCCGCTACATGATGGGGGAGGGAGAGGTCATGACTCTGTCTGAGCTGTGAATCAACTGAACACACTGAATGTCAACTGAACTGTGAGTTTGGTGTTTTGTGTGGTTTTATGGTGGTTTCACCCTGCATGAAATGGTATGAAGCTGCATTTGAATTTGGTGGCCTTGCACCCTGCTTGAAGTGGAATAAAACTGCACTGAATTTGGTGGCCTTGCACCCTGCTTGAAATGGTAGGAACATGGATTTGAATTTGGTGGCCTTGCACCCTGCTCAAAGTGGTAAGAAACTGCACTTGAATTTGGTGGCCTTGCACCCTGCTTGAAATGGTAGGAACATGGATTTGAATTTGGTGGCCTTGCACCCTGCTTGAAATGGAATTTCAAGGAATAGTCATGAGTCAACTGCCAGCCCACCAGCCGTGAGTGAGCTGCCAGCAGATCAGGCTTGAGGGACTGAGCTGCCACCCCAAGAACCCATACCAGCACTCCAGAAAGCCCCCCCACTGGCCAGCAATATTGGAATTGGTGGAGAGGTGGAATATTGCGTTGGGGGACCAGCCCTCCCGTGTGAACCTGGGATCCAACGGGGCCCACTTATTCTAGTTAACAATTACAACAGACATTGAGCCAAATAAGAGAATTCACATTTGGATGAAGTTTATTTATGCTCATCCAATTTTCCCTTGCTACTTAATCATCATTAAAGAAGAAATCGATGCGATCTGTACACGACATCTTTCTGGTCTATTGTGGGCAACAATGTTAATAGGTTAAAATTTCATTTATGTTGAATGTTTTTGCACCTATACCCAGAAAAAGATCGTGACATGTATTATTGGTTGCGCTATGCTTTGTTGCGTTGTTGCATCTTAGTGGAGTTCCCATTAAACTTAAATGAGGCACCTTGTTGGATCCCAAATTAAAGGCAGCCTGCTTATTAATTAAATGGAAATGAGATCCAAGCTCTGCACCAGCGGTTATGTTAGCTGTGCTGATTAAAAAATAACACAAACATGGTCTCTCGTTAGATATGGATGTTTAGTAGATACACATGTTGTTTTTAAAACCCAAGATAGACACCAAATGCTGGAGTAACTCAGCGGGACGGGCAGCATCTCTGGAGAGAAGGAATGGTTGATGCTACGGGTCGAGACACATCTTCAGACTAGGAAAAACCCAAATGAGTCCATAACAGTGAGTTTGTGGGATTTAACCATTTGCAAATGGGAGAGGCAACTTCAACATTATTGCAAAGCAGGCAATGTCTGACCAGAATAGATATAGAGGGATGCAATGCTGAGGCTCTATACAGTGGTCAGGCCGCATTTGAAGTACTGTGAGCAATTTTGGGCCCCATATCTGGGTAAGAGCATATAGGAAGGAACTGCATATGCTGGTTTAAACTGAAGGTAGACTAAAAAAACCGGAGTAACTCAACGGGACAAGCAGCATCTGGAGAGAAGGAATAGATGACGTTTCGGGTCTGAAGATAGGGTCCCGACCCTTCCTTCTCTCCAGAGATGCTGCCTGTCTCATTGAGTTACTCCAGCTTTTTTGTCTCTACCTGAGGAAGGATGTGCTGGCTCTGGAGAGGGTCCAGAGGAGGATGACAAGAATGGTCCCAGGAAAGATGAGCGTTTGACGGCACTGGGCCTGTACTGGCTAGAGTTTAGAAGGATGGGAACTCATTGAAACTTACCGAATAGTGAAAGGCTTGGATAGAGTGGATGTGGAGAGGATGTGGAAAAGACACCGCAAGGCAGCAACTCTAATACTGCGCCACTGTGCCGCCCATATAATCATTAAACACTTGTGACTCTGGACTCTTGACTTTTGAATCTTGATTCCTAAACGTTGGTCTTGGTATTGGTTTTGATACTGAGTTATTATTATCACGTTCACGGAAAAACTACGTAGTATTTAATTCTCAGTGTCATCCAGGAAAATCATACCACACTTGAGTGCAACGGGTAATGCAACGTGGAAAATCTTGAACATGTAACTTCTACACAAGTGCTCTACCACCGGGTGGCGTCCGTAATGGCTGCCTCGCCAGCAGTCTATCATGTCCCTTCTCTGCTTTGATTATTTTAAGTATGTCTTGAATGCTTGTTTTAATGTCTCTTGGTATGTTTTATGTGGGGGCTGGGATCAGGGAAACCTTTTTCAGTCATTTACCTCAACTAAAATGCGAATTTTACTCCGTATCGCATCTCCGCCCACCTCTCCCCCCCCCCCCCCCCCCTTTGCGGCCTACATCGTGGAGTGGTGCGGCCTTTCCTGGCGCGGACTTACCATTGCGGAGCCGGGGATCCTTTGCCGAGGAACGCTCCGACCGCTGGGCCTGTGGACTTTAACACCGTGAAGCTCGCAGTCTCCAGTAAGAAGAGGCCGACTCAGGAGCTCCATGCCATGGAGTGTTCCGAAACGTCCCGACGCCGGAGTTTCGATCATCCCGAAGAGAGGGCTTGAACAGCGGACCGTCAGCGACAGTTCAAAGGCCCCGAACACGGGTGAACAAAGGAGGAAGATGACTGAACTTTATTGCCTTCCATCACAGTGATGAATGTTGATTCCACTGTGGTGGATGTTTATGTTAAATTTATTTTATGTGCTGTGTGTATTTTTGCTTTTTACTTAGTATGACTGTATGGTAACTCAAATTTCACTGTACCTTAATTGGTACATGTGACAATTAAATTGAATCTTGAATCTTGAATCTTTAAAATAGTTTAGTTTAGTTTAGTTTAGGGATACAATGCGGACACAAGCCCTTTGACCCACTGAGTCCCCACCTACCAGCGATCACCGCACACCAACACCATCCTACACACTAGGGACAATTTGTAATTCTTCCCTCAGCAAATTAACCTGCAAACCCACGCGTTTTTGGAGTGTGGGAGGAAATTGGAGCACCCGGAGAAAACCCACGTGGTCACAGGGTGAACGTACAAACTCCGTTCAGACAGCACCCATAGTCAGGATCGAACCCGTGTCTCTGGTGCTGTAAGGCAGCAACTCTACCGCTGCGCCACCACGCCGCACCTTAGTGATACATTTGACTTTGCCAATCAAGCAGCCCAGCCATAGTGCCCATCTCACCTCTCCATCAAAGGTTCAAAGGATCAACTGTATTTTATTGTCATGTGTGCCACTTAAGCTACAGTGAAATTCGATCAGATAGGGGCCTCTAAGGTCTTCGGAGATACGGGAGATTTGATGAAGCTCTTTGCATCTTCTTTAGCTGCAGGCAAGGTCCCGGAGGACTGGAGAGTAGCTAATGTTGTTGCTCCATGATATATGAAGGGAAGTGGACAATAGACAATAGGGTGCAGGAGTTGACCATTCGGCCCTTCAAGCCAGCACCGCCATTCAAGGTAATCATGGCTGATCATCCCCAATCAGTACCCCGTTCCTGCCTTCTCCCCATTTCCCCTGACTCCGCAATCTTCAAGAGCCCTATGTAGCTCTCTCTTGAAAGTATCCAGAGAACCGGCCTCCACTGCCGTCTGAGGCAGAGAATTCCACAGACTCACAACTTTCTGTGTTTCGTCATCTCTGTTCTAAATGGACTACCCCCTTATTCTTAAACTGTGGCCCCTGGTTCTGGACTCCCCCAACATCGGGAACATGTGTCCTGCCTCTAGCATGTCCAAACCCTTAATAATCTTATATGTTTCAATGAGATACCCTCTCATCCTTCTAAATTCCAAGAGTACACAAGCCCAGCCGCTCCTTTCACTCAGCATGTGACAGTCCCGCCATCCCGGGAATTAACCTTGTACTCAAGTAGAGAGAATCCAGGGAAATTTGGGCTGGTGAGCTTTGCATTAGTTGTCGGGGAGCTGTTGGAGGGATCCTATGGGATAGGATTGTCATTTGGAAGAGATTGGGTTAATTATCGACAGTCGGCGTTGTGCAGGACAGGTAATTTATTCCTACCTTGATCGCATTTTTGAGGAGGGGCGAAAGTGATCAATGAGGGTCGGGTGTGGCCCAACTTGCCCATGCCGACCAACATGTCCCATCTACACTAGACCCACCTGCCCATATCCCTCCAAACCTGACCTATCCATGTACCTGTCTAAATTTTTCTTAAACATTGCAAAAGTACATGCCCCAACTACCTCCTCCGGCAGCTCTTTCCATACACTCCAAGGAATAAAGCCATAGCCTGCTTAACCTCTCCCTGTAGCTCAGACCCTCGAGTCCTGGCAACATCCTCATAAATCCCCTCTGAACCCATTCAAGCTTGACAACATCATTCATATAACACGGTGACTGAAACCTGATGCACAAACGCAGAACAGCTTGATCCGGGAAGCATCACAGCTTGGTTTGGGAACAGCTCCATCCAAGGACGCAAGAAATTGTGGACGCAGCCCAGACCATCACACAAACCAACCTCCCTTCCATTGATTCCATTTATACCTCACGCTGCCTCGGCAAGGCCAGCAGCATCATCAAGGACCAGTCGCACCCTGGCCGCTCCCTCTCCCATCAGGCAAAAGGTATAGAAGTGTGAAAATGCACACCTCCATATTCAGGGACATTTTTTCCCAGCTGTTATCAGGTAACTGAATCATCCCACCACAACCAGAGAGTGGTCCTGAACTACTATCTACCTCATTGCTGACCCTCGGACCAGCTTTGATTGGACTTTGCTGGCTTTACCTTGCACTAAATGTTATTCCCTCATCATGTATGGGCATGGAGAGAAG
The DNA here is from genome assembly GCF_010909765.2 of Amblyraja radiata. Taxonomy (NCBI): domain Eukaryota; kingdom Metazoa; phylum Chordata; class Chondrichthyes; order Rajiformes; family Rajidae; genus Amblyraja; species Amblyraja radiata. The sequence goes on from NC_045960.1 coordinate 106,183,449, forward strand.
GCAGGTACAGGATACTGAGTTGGATGATCAGCCATGATCATATTGAATGGTGGTGCAGGCTCGAAGGGCCGAATAGCCTACTCCTGCACCTATTTTCTATGTTTCTATGTATCTGTGCACTGTAAATGGCTCGATTGTAATCATGTATTGTCTTTCCGCTGACTGGTTAGCGCGCAACAAAAGCTTTTCACTGTACCTCAGTACACGTGACAATAAATTAAATTGAACTGTACTACCAGTCCTTGGTTCTCATGTCCAATGACTCTAATGGCTCCCTCCTCATCGGTTTAGTTTAGTCTAGTTGCCGGAACAGGCCCTTTGGCCCATCGAGTCCACACCGACCAACGATCGCTGCACACTAGTACTATCAAGTGCTAAACTATAAACTAAACTAAGATAAACTAAACTAAAACTTGAAGCACCAATGCAGGGCATAAGTAAATTAGGAGCAGGTTTGAAAGACAGACTGACCTCATCCCCTCCCTGTATAAATAGTTTGTTTGAACAAACGTCAGGTGATCAAGATCACAAAATCTGCAAGACAGTGGCATATTCCTGTTCATCCTTTCATTATTTTTGACAAATTGATGTCTGAAGTGTACTGGGAGCACCCAGCAGAATCGTTTTACTTTTAAATGATTCATCTGGAAGTAATGTTGTTGTCATCATCACATTTCAGGGTTAAGATGGCAATTACAAACCACTTTGCCCTCCTGGTTCTGTGCTCATGTTCTGAATTACCTGATTAAATTATCATCCATGAATAGACCCTTCTGAAAGGTTCTTGCAATAAAGGGAAAAGAAAGTCAAGAGTCTCGAGTCAAGATGTAGCCTTAGCAGATGTTTAATTGTCCTATGTACCTGACATCGGAACAATGACGTTTTTACTTTCAGCAGCATAACTAGCCTGTAACATACACACAAGGCAGTATAATAGTCATAGAGTCATACAGCAGTCCTGAGCTACTGTCTACCACATTGGAGATCCTCGCACTATCTTTATTTGGACTTTACTGGACTGTATCTTGCACAAAACGTCATTCCCTGTACATTGTGAATGGCTCGATGATTGTAATCATGTATTGTCTTTCCGCTGACTGGTTAGCACACAACCAGTCAGCGGAATAATGGGTAAGACATTTAGAACAGAGATGAGGAAACACTTTTCCACACAGAAAGTTGTGAGTCTGTGGAATTCTCTGCCTCTGAGGGCGGTGGAGGCCGTTTTTTTGGATACTTTCAAGAGAGAGCGAGATAGGGCTCTTAAAGATAGCGGAGTCAGGGGATATGTGGAGAAGGCAGGAGCGGGGTACTGATTGGGGATGATCAGCCATGAACACATTGAATGGCGGTGCTGGCTTGAAGGGTGTGGCCCCTGGTTCTGGCCTCCCCCAACATCGGGAACATGGTTCCTGCCTCGAGCGTGTCCAAGCCCTTAACAATCTTATATGTTTCAATGAGATACCCTCTCATCCTTCTAAACTCCAGAGTGTACAAGCCCAGCTGCTCCATTCTCTCAGCATATGACAGTCCCGCCATCCCGGGAATTAACTATGACTCTATGACTCTATCTGCAGTTCCTTGTTACTACATTGTGGGATCCTTCAGAAGCCCATAAATATATAGGATGACTCTGTAAATCTTAAGTCTGAGTGCAGGTCCAGTAACACGAAGAGATTTAGTTTAGTTTAGTTTAGTTTAGTTTAGTTTAGTTTAGTTTAGTTTAGTTTAGTTTAGTTTAGTTTAGTTTAGTTTAGTTTAGTTTAGAGATACAGCGCGGAAACAGACCCTTTCGGCCCACCGGGTCTGCGCCGACCAGCGATCCCCGCACATTAACACTATCCTATAGTCAATATGGACAATTCCCGGGGCTCCGCCGCTGCATTCCCTGTAAGGCAGCAACTCTACGGCTGTTCCACCATGCAGACTTCTTCTCAAGACTACGCTGCTCTGATCTCTATCTCTTCAGTGCTTGCTTTGGTCTTCCAGATTTCGGCAATGTCACTGAAATGAGATGTAAGTGTAAATTATAGTACAAGATGATGAACCAAAGGCTTGGTCTACGCAGGGTAGTTACACAAAGTGGAGAGTGGGTGAAAGTAATTGCTTTTGATCTTAAAATCTCATAAGTGACAGCAATTGGCGCTGGTCTGACAGATTGCAGCAGGGAGATTCTTTTAATTGGCACCGACTGTTTTCTGATGGTTCTCACTTCATCTTCTTGCTGCGATCGGCGGCAGTCGGTCGTAGAATCAAAGTGTGATGAAACAGCATGGAAACAGGCCCTTCGGCCAAACTTTCACACACCGACCAACATGTCCCAGCTACACCAGTCCAACCTCATGTTCATAAGTTCATACGTTATAGCAGCAGAATTATCTCTTTCAGCCCATCATGTCTACTCCGCCATTCGATCATGGCTGATCTATCTATCACTCTCAATCCAATTCTCCTGCCTTCTCCCAATAACCCCCGACACCAGAACTAATCAAGAATCTATCAATCTCCACCTTAAAAATATTGATTGGCTTGGGCAATGAATTCCACAGTTTCACCAATCTCTGACTAAAGAAATTCCTCCTCATCTTTTGTAAAGGTAGGGCCTTTCATTCTGAGGCTATGGCCACTGGTCCTGGACTCTCCCACTCGTGGAAACATCGTCTCCACATCCACTCTGTCCAGGCGTTTCACTATTCGGTAAGTTTCAATGAGGTCCCCCCCTCAACCTTCTAAACTCCAGCGAGTACAGGCCCAGACATTGTCATCAAATGCTCAACATATGTTAACCCACTCATTCCTGGGATCATTCTTGTAAACCTGCTCTGGACCCACTCCAGCGCCAGCACATCCATCCTCAGATATGGGTTCAAAACTGCTCACAATACTCCAAATGCAGCCTGACCTGCCCCTTATGGAACCTCACCATTACATCCCTGTTTTTGTATTCTAGTCCTCTTGAAATAAATGCTAGTATTACATTTGCATGCACTTGCAGTTTCTGTTTAGTTCATTGTCACGTGTGCCGAGGTATAGTGAAAAGCTTTTGTTGTGTGCTAACCATTCAGCAGAAAGACATTACATGATTACGATACGATACGATACAATATGATAGAACTTTATTTATCCCAGTAAGAAAATTAATTAATTTGCCAACAGTCATAAAAAAATTTAAAAACATGAAAAATGAAACTAAATAAGGCTTTGGTGATGTGCAAAAGATTGAGGAGGTGGGGGGAGGGGGGGCGGGGCGGTGTCAGTCTCAGTCTACCCCACGACAGAAGGGGGAGGAGTTTTAATGTACAGTTTGATAGCCACAGGGAAGATGGATCTTCTGTGGCGTTCTGTCCTGCATCTTGGTGGAACCAGTCCGTTGCTGAAGGTGCTCCTCAGGTTGACCAGTGTGTCATGGAGGGGGTGAGCTGTATTGTCCAGGATGCCCCACAGTTTGTGGATCATCCTCCCCTCCAAGACCACCTCCCGTGAATCCAACTCCGCCCACAGAACAGAGACGTTGAAGGAGCAGAGCCTTCTCAAAAGGGCCATTACTGTGTATAGAGACATGATAACACCAGCAAGGTAAAGCCAGCAAAGTCCGATCAAGGATAGTCCGGGGGTCAATAATAATGTAGATATTAGTTCTCCGTGGATTGTCACCTTGTCGTGGTGGAGAAGCTTGTGTGGACCTGAGATCCTGAGAGCGATGCCGTCTGGAGCTATGCTCCTGGTAGGGCCACCCATGGCGGTAAGGTCGAGGGGAAGGTCTCTGACAAAGAGCAATCCAACCAAGACCTCAACGGTGGAACAAGCGGAGGACGATGGCAGATCTTAGTGGAGGCTGCAGCAGAAAAGGGTCTCCAGTTGTCTTGGACTCCATGCCACTGGATCCTGATCCAGATCTGTCAAGGACCGTGGGGTGGCTGTCTATGTGTTAATCCTGGTCAAATTGTGGAGGCCAGGACCCTAAAATTGAGTAAAGGCTTCGAGGCTGCTAGGCCATTTGGTCAATTTAAAAGTGCTTTCTGAAGAAATGGGACAAGCTGCAGAATGGTGCCAGTTTGTATAGAACCTTGATCAGAGCTGCAGTGAATTAGAAAGGGAACTTGAATGGGTGGAGATATCAGAGTCGATGTATTTAACCGAAGAATCTGAATTGTTTGACCCTTGATGGCCATCAAGGTGGAAATATATAGTCCCTAGATTGAGCATTCTTAATTGGATTTTTGATAAAATTGACAACATCGGGAAATAGAGTGTTTAAATTTGAACAGCTGGGAATTCCACAGGAATTGGAATGGAATTGTGTAATTGGCCACAAGGCTGTGGAATGAGAAGGATGAGATGGACTGAAAATTAAATAGTAAATTGAAGGCTGAGACTGAATTTGGTTGAATTGAAACATTCTTCATGGTTTGCTTTCAATTAGAGTCACGCCTGTAGTGAAATCTGGACTGAACCCAGCTGAAATTTACATGAGAAACATTCATCAGATATACATATTACTAGACTAAGTGGGACCCTTTGGGTCCCAGCATCACACGGAAGGGCTGGTCCCCCAACGTAATATTCCACCTCTCCACCAATACTGGTGGCCAGTGGGGGAGGGGGCTTTCTGGAGCGCTAGTATGGGTTTTGTGGGCTGAAGGGACTGGTTTCCAGAGGGCTAGTATGGACATTGTTGGCCGAGTGGGTTCTTGGGCTGGCGGCTCAGTCACTCAAGCCTGATGTGCTGGCAGCTCATGCACTCACAGCTGGTGGGCTGGCAGTTGACACGGCTATTCCTTGAAATTCCATTTCAAGCAGGGTGTAAGGCCACCAAATTCAAGTGCAGTTTCATACCACTTCAAGCAGGGTGCAAGGCCACCAAATTCAAGTGCAGTTTCATGCCACTTCAAGCAGGGTGCAAGGCCACCAAATTCAAGTGCAGTTTCAGACCACTTCAAACAGGGTTCAAGCCACCAAATTCACGTGCAGTTTCATACCATTTCAAGCAGGGTGCAAGGCCACCAAATTCAAGTGCAGTTTCATATGATTTCAAACAGGGTGCAAGGCCACCAAATTCAAGTGCAGTTTCCAACCATTTCAAGCAGGGTGCAAGGCCACCAAAGTCAGAGAGTCGTGACCTCTCCCTCCCCCATCTTGCAGAGACTGAGCTACGCCCACACTTCCAGGTTTTATAGTCCCTCCCCCACACCACCCCCCCCCCCCCCCCACCCCACTCCCCACCTCAATAAGGCAAAAAACACTTTTCCATTTTCCATAAAGCAAGCAACACTTTAGCATTTTCAAAACAACCAACATTTTTGCATTTTCAAAGCAACCAATACAATTCATGTGTGTATATATTTATACAATGGTATATGGACACATTGATCTGTACTGTATCCATGCCTTCTATATTCTGTTGTGCTGAAGCAAAGCAAGAATTTCATTGTCCTGTCTGGGACACATGACAATCAACTCTCTTGAATCTTGAAATTTAGCATTTTCAAAGCAACCAACACTTTTGCATTTTCAAACTACATTTTCAAATTACATTTTCAAACCACATTAAGGGTACTCACAGTTTAGTAGACATGTGTTCAGTGCTATTCACAGCTCAGACTGAGAGACATAACCCTCTCGCTCCCCCATCTTGCAGAGAACTGACTGAGGCACTCAATACTTCTGGGTTTTATAGTCCCTCCCCCCCTCCCGCCGGAAGGGGCGTGGCCTTCATGGTGTGATGGACAGGAGAGAGAATCTCAACATTTTTTCAACCTTAATAAGTCTTTTATTTTTCATCGTTGGGAAAAATCCTCTTGTCCTGCCCAGCGGAGGGGGGCTCTGAGTAAGATGGCCAAAAATGTTGCGATGTTCGTTTCTTCTGAGAAACTGTTTGAATACAATGTATTAGCCACTGTATTATTGGGTTAGGGAAATGTCTGTCATGTACGGGGTTAATCGATATTGGTAATTGGATTGTAAAGAGACCACCCCCATGTGGTTCGGCCCCTCGAGGATCAGGGACCTATAAAAGTCGCTGCCACGAGGTCCCGTGTCGATCTTCTGGCAGAGCGCTTGGGACTGCGTGACCTTCTGGAGTGTCTCTGTTTGAGCGAGGCCTAGAGGGCTTGATCAGGCAGATACGAGGATCGAACCCGCGGTGGTTAGGAATAGGAGTTGAACTGTAATTGTGTTTTGTCAAATAAAGTTTAGATGCGCAAGTGCTTGACTCAGTGATTTTTGACTGAAACTAGACTGGGGGGAAGCTTAGAATGAGCTAGTTCCATGTACACCAGTCTCCTCATGTTAAACAAAGTCATGCACAGGCGCCCTCCATATAGGGGATAGCACCCTGGAGACACGGCCCATATCCCTCTAAACCTGTCTTATCCATGTACCTAGTCGAAATGTTTCTTAAACGTTGCAATAGTAGTGGCAAAAGAATCTTTAAAACTCGAGAGAGAAAAACAATGCAGATTGACTGGTGCTGTTGAAGCATGCGAGAAGAACTATACTAAGTGCAAAATAATGAGAGGGTTGATGAAAGAAACAGCGTGAGACCAGGTAGTTTTTGTAAGTGGAGCAACATTCGTGACCATCACCAGGGCAGTCCAGTCCTGCATTCTTTCGTTCAAGTTCCAACTGGGCTTCTTTTTTTCCCTGTAATGGTTTTTTTTGTCAATCTGCGCGATTGTCACCATCGCTATTCTTTTGCTGGCTGGCTCACCTGCCGTGAAATTGTCTTGCCCACGAAAATGCATTTGAGAATAGCCGGAATTTAGTGCTGCTGCTGCTGCTGCACAGAAGGAGAATGTATTTTTCACACAAGAAAAGGCAGGGAAATAGCCAGAGTGGAAGTTAGCAATGGCGTTATCCAGACCAGAGGCTGAACTGATGAGGTTCAAACTCGTAGAGTCATAGAGTTATAGAGACATAGTTATAGAATCATAGTGTCATGGGTACAGAAAAACTCAGTGGGTGCAGCAGCATCTATGGAGCGAAGAAAATAGGCAATGTTTCGGGCCGAAACTCTTCTTCAGACCCGTTTTGCCTATTTCCTTCGCTCCATAGATGCTGCTGCACCCACTGAGTTTCTCCAGCATTTTTGTGTACCTTCGATTTTCTAGCATCTGCAGTTCCTTCTTAAACAACATGGCGTCATGGAGTGAGAGAAACATGGAAACATAGAAAAATAGGTGCAGGAGTAGACCATTCGGAGCTTCGAGCCAGCACCGCCATTTTGGCTGATCATCCAAAATCAGGACCCCGTTCCTGCTTTTTCCCCATATCCCTTTATTCCTTTAGCCCCAAGACCTAAATCGAACCCTCTTGAAAACATCCAGTGAATTGGCCTCCACTGCCTTCTGTGGCAGAGAATTCCACAGATTCATAATTCTCTGGGTGAAAACGTTTTTCCTCACCTCAGTACTAAATGGCCTGCCCCTTATTCTTACACTGTGACCTCTGGTTCTGGACTCTCCCAACATCGGGAACATCTTTCCTGCATGGAGTCAGTTATAGAGTCATACAGCGATAGACAGCACCTTCGGCCCATCTTACCCATGCCAACCAACGTGCCCCACCTACACTTGCCGCAGTTGCCTGCATTTGGCCCAAGACTCTCTAAACTTGCACTATCCATGCACCTGTCTTAATGATTTTTCAAACATCGTGCTGGTGCCTGCTGCAACTACCTGTTCCTGATTCACGGACAGTTTCTTCCCTGCTGTTATCAGGCAACTGAATCATCCTACCACAACCAGAGCATAGTCTTCAACTACTATCTACCTATTTGGTGACCCTCAGTCTATCTTTGATCGGACTATGCTGGCTTTACCTTGCACTAAACGTTATTCCCTTATCATGTATCTGTACACTGTAAATGGCTTGATTGCAATCATATATTGTCTTTCCGCTGACTGGTTAGCACGCACAAAAGCTTTTCAATGTACCCAGGTACACGTGACAATAAACTAAACTGAAACTGAACTACCTCCTCCAACAGCTCCATTTATATATCTACTATCTTTTGTGTAAAATATTTGCTTCTCAAGTTCATATTAAATTATTCCCCCCTCACCTTAAACCTATGTCCTTGGGATCACGTGGGTTTTGTCTAGGCGTTCCGGTTCCCCCCCACACTACAAAGACGTGCTAGGTTAATTGGCTTCCATAAATTGTCCCTCGTGGGTAGGATAGAACAAGTGTGAATGGGTGATCATTGGTCGGTGTGGACTCGCTGGGCCGAAGGGACTGTTTCCGTGCTGATATCTCTAAAGCCTAACTTTAAACATATAAGTTAGACATAAAAACAGCTTTTTCCTACGAGTAGTAGCTCTACTCAATAACCAAGAATCTGTAGCCTCCTTTTGCTCTGATATTTTATTTAATTCACATGTTTAATCGATAATGTTTTATTATTAATGTTTAATGTTTTATGTGTCATTCCTAACTGTCACTGTATGTCATGTTGCCACTTGCGGGTGGAGCACCAAGGCAAATTCCTTGTATGTGAATATTTGGCCAATAAATAAACATTAATTCATTCATTCATTCATTCTGAAGTCTAGTTGGAATAAAGATATAGAAGTGATATCAGGAGGCACCTGATATAACCATCAACTTATTGAAGGTGAGAGAGAAGTCATAGACACACAATAAGGTCTCTATTTCTCATCCCACAGATATTGCCTTATAGAGCCATAGAGTTGTAAAGTCATACAGCGTGGAAACAGGCCTAAACTAAACTAAACAAACCCAAGAATCATTCCGGTGAACTTATTCTGTAAAATACATTGTTAGTAATGACACGATTGTCTCCAACTACTGAACCATTGAGGATATGCCTCCTAGTGAGATGCTGCTGCATCTGTACATGCTACGTACGCTTCAAACCATGTCAAGTTCAAGTTCAAGTGAGTTTGTTGTCATGTGTCCCTGATAGGACAATGAAATTCTTGCTTTGCTTCAGCACACAGAACATAGTAGGCATTGACTACAAAACAGATCAGTGTGTCCATATACTATAATATAAATATATATACACATGAATAAATAAAATGATAAAGTGCAAATAACAGATAATAGTAAGATTAAATGAGAACTTACCAGTTTGAAGTTTGATCTGTATTTTATGAGGAGTTACGATGAGGGATTACGTGAAGAACCCGCTCAGTGCGCATGCGCGGCATACTTCCAAGCAGCGGTGTGGAATCACAGATAGACACAGTTATTGAAGTAAACAGAGTAAAGAAAAGGAGACATCAGTTTATCAGTTTGACCCATATAATGAGGGTGGGAGCGGAGGGCACGTAATCCCTCATCGTAACTCCTCATAAAATACAGATCAAACTTCAAACTGGTAAGTTCTCGTTTAATCTTACTATTTTACTTCGGAGTCACGTGAGTGACTACGTGAAGACTTCAAAGCTCTGTTATTTCAAACCGTGTAACAGTTTTATTTCACTCACTGCCGAAGTTCTTGAGGGAGGAAGTGTTATCGTAATCAACCAATGAATCTGTTTGTAGAAAAACACAATGGTATTTTTTAACAATAACAAAGAAATTAAATTGCTCCCCTGGGCTTAAATTAAATATTTGCAGTCCGTAAATCTTTACTGCAAATAAAACAGGTTTTGCCAACGGCTTATTATAAAATTTCTGAACGGTCTTTCCCCCCACCATCCTGCTGTAGCCAGGATGTGGTCTATAGGCATGTCCATTCTTTTAGCCGTCGACGTGGATGCTGCCCTGGTGGAATATAATTTGTACATGTTAGTGTTTATCCCAGCAGTTTTTAGCACCTGCTTGAGCCACTCGCAATGGTTTGGCTCGTCACCCGACCATAAGGTTTTTTATGACTGACCCACAAGGCTTTTCATCTCCCTCGAATATTTTGGTTGTGTCTATGTAGGATAGTAGGTGGGTCATGGAACATAACCGTGGTTCTGGTGGGTAAGCCCGGAATTCCACGACTGGATTAGGTGTTCCTGGTCTGCTCTGTTTGATCAGTCGCTGGATAACGACAGATCTGGTCTGGATCTGTGATCATGTTGTCCAGTCGCAATAGGTGTAGTGACTGGACCCTCTGTGCAGATACAAGTGCCATCAACATGAGTGTTTTGAGCATAGATTGTTCCAGGTTAAGGGGTCTGGCTGGTGGCCATCCCCTGAGGTATGTCAGGACCACACTGACATCCCATGTATGGGTGTACCTTGGTCTAGGGGGTTAGAGTTGTAAATACCCTTCATTAGTTTGACCACCAGCGGGTGGGACCCCATGGCCTGTTGTCCTGGAGCTGGTTTTAAATAGACAGGCATGGCACTTCTAGTCGTGTTGATGGCTCTGTAGCTGAGTCCTTCATCGTGGTGAAGGATCGCCAGGAATTCCAGTACGTTGGTAACTGTAGCGGTTGAGTAGGTGGTCCCTTTATCCAAGCAGTACTTCTCCCATTTCTTGATGCTGGACAAGTGCTGTTTTTTAGTGGATGTTCGAAGGGATGCTGACATGGTGTCGATGGTTTGTTCTGATAATCCCAGTCCCAGAAGTGGTTTGTGCAGAATCTGCAACCCAGGAGTTTGATTTTCATGGCACGGGTGGCTTGTGCCCGACACTGGGTGTTAATAACTCTGGGTCACTGGGGACACCATCGGAGTTTCAACAACCATGTCATGGAGTTTTGGGAACCATGGCTGTGTAGGCCAGTCGGGTACTATCAAAATACCTGAAGCAGAGCCCATTTGTATTGTGCGTAGTCCCCAACTGATGAGGCAGAAGGGAGGAAATGCATAGAAGAAGAATTTCCCCAATCCAGCGCGAACGCATCTACCGCTGCTGCCTCAGGGTCTGGTTCCCAAGCGACATACATAGGTACCTGGTGATTTAGCCTTGATGCAAATAAATCGATATCTGGTGTGCCATATTGCTTGATAACTTTTGCAAATTATTTGGGGTTTAACATCCATTGTCATTAAATTTACGTGACCTGGTGTCAGCCACTGTATTTAGCTTACCTGGCAGGTAAGTTACTGATAGGCAAATATGTCTTTCGACACACCATTGCCAAATTGTGTTGACCAACTTGTCGCATGATACCGATTTTATGCCGCCCATATGGTTAATGTAGGCCACCACCGTAGTATTATCTATTTGTAACCGTACATGCAAGTGATGCATATTTGTGCATATGCTTTTAAACCATAAAAGTCACCCAACATCTGTAGATATTTAATGCCCAGTGTAAGTGGTAACGATGATTCTGGGTTAATCCATCTACTACTTGTTGTAGACTGAATTAATAGTGAAGCCCAAGTAGTCCATGATTGTGGATGGCTTCAACTTAGATTTATCTGGATGTAAGACAATCCCAGGGTTTCGAATAACTGTTTGGTAGCTGATACAGCTAACATAGTCAATTCCATGGTCTTGCCTATTTTCCCATTGGGTAATGCTTTAAATTGCCATAGCTGCCCCATCCAGGTAAATTTCAGGTATCTGCGATGATCCTTGTGAATGGTACTAAAATAGTAAACATCTTTAAGATCAATGCTTGCCATGAAGTATCTTTGGAAATTAGTTGTTTGGCAGTAACAACCGTTTCCATTTTGAAATGTATATACTTAACAACCATATTTAGTGAAGTTACGTCAATGATGATGCGACATCCACCATCTTTTTGGGTTTATTCCAAGGGTTCATGTTTCCCATGATACCCTTTGTAATTAGTCTCACCAGTACAGCTTGTCCCTCTCGTTTCTTTAACGGAGAGGGAAAATACCCTCTGGGGTAAATGTTGGTGGCAATTTTTCTAGTATGAATTGTATTTTGTATCCACTAAAGCCATTGAGTATATACTGACCACTTGTGATAGACTCCCGTGCTTCTTAAAACAGGTGTAATCTCCCCCCTGTTAGTATTAAGCCCCTATTTTCTATACGTTGGTAGGAACCAGACCCACCTACCTCCATGGTTATGGGTATTCTTCTGTTTCCTGCCGGTCCAACGAGTCTTGCACGTTGTCTGACGTGGTGGTGGTATTGGGGGGTGGCGCATTTTCCATGGGGCCTGCTCTGGGCCTTGGCCTGAAAGGCTTACGGGATTGGCATGCAGGCCCCGAGCTTTCACCAGTACCATGAGGTGGACCCTCATGGTGGACGCGTTAGAGGTACTGCTGACTGGTTTACGTGTGGTGCTCATTCCAGACCCTGCCCTCTTGCGCCGATATTTTGGACACTTCGTCCAGCTTTGGTTGTGAGGTTGGCGTTCTTTGAGGGCAGGTTTTGTAACTTCCTGAGAAGTTGCGGAGCACTGCGAACAGTAGGTCAGGTGTTTTGCCATACTACCGTGACCCTCTGGAAGAGCATGCGGAAATGATAGCCGACATCAGGGATATCAAATTAATTTTTTGATATTTTGGCTTTTTTAAAGCGATGCTCAATGTACCCTCCAATAATGATGGCCACTTTGAGTAAATGCAATTTAGGGGAAGCGTGATGAAATCCAACGCCTCATGACTACCTGTCTTGGAGATTTTTGAAAAGAACAGGTAGTAAGCTGGCCATCAGTTGAGACTGAAAAGCCATCTCGCTAGTGGTGGAGCCACATAGCGGCCACACCCAGCAGCTCTTCCTGATCCTGTACCTCAAGCATACTCCCGATGTTGTTCAGCCAATGACCCCTCTTCATGACCAGCCCAGCCACTGGTCACCCCAAAGCTAACCACACTAAGGAGGAAGCGATGGGCAGTGCCTAGGCACTGTGGAGGGTATGCCTGAACCCTCCAGCGAGACTGCCCCTCACGTAGCGTGTCTCGCAGGAGCTCCTGCTCCAGGAGCCGCTCCAGCGGCTGAGGCGGCTGTCTCTCTCCCATACGGGTGGAGAGACGTCCCCTCCGACAAGTCGGAAGCCACCGGCCGGATGCCTCTTCGGATGGCTAAACATCCAGCCCGCAGCTCAGGCACTAGCGGGACTGGGCTCGGCGCGGTGATGGGGATAGCGGGGCGCCCGGTAATTGTTCCTACCGCCTGTTGCTGCCCCCCCTGCAATGGAACGCTCCTCCGTTGGAGTCGAGCGGGGGACAGATTCTTCTAGAGCTTTTGTGCCTTGTAGAAGCGAGAGCGCCCCTCAAGCAGCGCGTCTCGCAGGCACCTGCTCCGTGAGCCGCTCCAGCGGCTCAGGCGGCTCTTTCTCCCCTCGTGCGGGTGGAGAGATGTCCCGTCCCAAATCGGGAACACCTGCCGGATGCCTCTTCGGGTGGCTATGCATCCAGCCCGCTGCTCAGGTTCTAGCGGGCTGGGCTCGGCACGGTGTCGGGGAATAGCGGAACACCGGGTAAACGCTCCTACCGCCTGTTGCTGACCCCCTCCCCGACGGAAAAACGTTCCTCCTTGAACGGGGGACAGTTTTGTTCCAGAGCCTTTTTCTCTGCCTGTGAGACACAAGCAGAAAAAGGCTCCCCTGTAATAGAAACCCGACCTCAGGGTACTCACCTGACGGTCCGTTTCATTCTGTAGTGGGAGCGCCTAAATCCCGTTGCAGCTGCTGTTGCACTGCTGGCGTTAATGCCGCGCATGCGCGCTGAGCGGGTTCTTCACGTAGTCACTCACGTGACTCCGAAGTAAAATTGGTTATTAATAATCAAAGTTTTGTCCGAGCCAGGTTTAATACCTTGATGGCTGTGGGGAAGTAGCTATTCCTGAACCTGGTTGTTGCAGACTTCAGGCTCCTGTACCTTCTACCTGAAGGTAGCAGGGAGATGAGTGTGTGGCCAGGATGTTGTGGGTCTTTGATGATACTGCCAGACTTTTTGAGGCAGCGACTGCGATAAATCCCCTCGATGGAAGGAAGGTCAGAGCCGATGATGGACTGGGCAGTGTTTACTACTTTTTGTAGTCTTTTCCTTTCCAGGGCGCTCAAGTTGCCGAACCAAGCCACGATGCAACCGGTCAGCATGCTCTCTACTGTGTACCTGTAGAAGTTAGAGAGAGTCCTCCTTGACAGACTGACTCTCCGTAATCTTCTCAGGAAGTAGAGCATACATCTCAACACTGTGCATACATCTCAACACTTGTTCCCCCAATGGTACCACATCCAAAAAGCCTAGGAAATGCTATTTAGTAAGAGCCCCAGAGAACATTGTGGTGTCACAGGCGGCACGCTGGCGTAGCGGTGGAGTTACATCTGCACCATCTTCTTTGTGCGTTTGCGGCTGCAGAAGTTATGTAATTCCCTCCAGGCGCTGTTACCAGTCAGGCCTTCCGCATTCAGCTGCAGCATGGTGATGCCATCTGGTTCGACATCCTTAGGTACCCGCTCTAAAAAGGGCGCAAGCTCCGGGTTGGTGCCAAGTTGCGTCGACTGAGGTTACATTAGGGCCGTAAGCTGCGGGAACTGAGGTCGATCCTGACTGTTGGCTGTACGGAGTTTGTACATTCTTGTTGTGTGACATACGTGGGTTTTCTGCGGGTGCTCCGGTTTCTTCCCACGCTCCAAAGGCTTGCAGGTTTGAAGGTTAATTGGCTTTGGTAATTTGAAAATGTCCTCGAGTGGGTGTAGGGTAGTGTGAGCGTGCGGGGATCGCTCGTCGGCGCGGACCCGGTGGGTCGCGCTGTATCTCTAAACGAAACTAAACGAGACAAAAACATACGAATGCAGAGCCAACATAACCACAATGTGTTCACCTGCCACAACATTCTGCTTCCCACAAAGGCTCAATGGTGAATTTATCATCAGCATTGTTGCAATTATGCCATCAACAAAAACAGAATGCTGGAAGAAGTCAGTAAATCATATGCTTTCCATATAACCATATAACCATATAACAATTACAGCACGGAAACAGGCCATCTCGGCCCTACAAGTCCGTGCCGAACAACTTTTTTCCCTTAGTCCCACCTGCCTGCACTCATACCATAACCCTCCATTCCCTTCTCATCCATATGCCTATCCAATTTATTTTTAAATGATACCAACGAACCTGCCGCCACCACTTCCACTGGAAGCTCATTCCACACAGCTACCACTCTCTGAGTAAAGAAGTTCCCCCTCATGTTACCCCTAAACTTCTGTCCCTTAATTCTGAAGTCATGTCCTCTTGTTTGAATCTTCCCTATTCTCAAAGGGAAAAGCTTGATCACGTCAACTCTGTCTATCCCTCTCATCATTTTAAAGACCTCTATCAAGTCCCCCCTTAACCTTCTGCGCTCCAGAGAATAAAGACCTAACTTATTCAACCTATCTCTGTAACATTCGTGCCAACTTTTCTACCTGTGCGGGAACTATATACTTCAGGGAACTATATACTTCACTCTGAGGTCTCTCTGTTCAATCACAGGCCTGATATTCACGGTTTATGCCCTGCCCTGGCTTAATGTTCCAAAAGTCAAGTCAAGTCAAGTCACATTTATTTATGTAGCACATTTAAAAAACAACTCTCGTTGGCCAAAATGCTTTACATTTGTTATAAGAATCGCACAACAAAACAAACTACATACATATATACATATAGCCCTCACTCAGAGGCATAATTTCGCACTAGTTTTAGATTCGTAGTCTCTCTGGCGCTGTAGGGCAACAACTCTACCGCTGCGCCACCGTGCCGCTCTCTGTGTGGGAGGCCCTTCGTGCCATCCAGTATGAGTCTTGCCCACCACAGATCTTAACACAGTGTAAAGTTCCAGACACTATCAGACTCCGCACAATTGATGGGAGGAATTTTAATTCCTAATACCTAGGGCTGATTTAATGGGGCAATGCGGTGAGGGGCCATGAGGATCAACGAAATGAGCATTGAATTTAAATGAACAAAATTACTTTCTCAAATAGCCGCAGTTTCACAATTCCAGGGCAGCACAGTGGCCCAGCCGGTACAAGCACTTCCTTCTTCTTCTTCTTGCGTATGGTGTGCACAGCCTAGAGTTGTCGGACAACTTGTCCTACTTGATCTTATTTGATTGTGCACGCCGGGTTGATTGCATTCGTCAAAACAGGGCGGACCACGTGAAGGTTGCAATCTTCCACCCCAGCACTTCCTCACAGCGCCTGAGACCCGGGATTGATTCTGTCCTTGGGTGCTGTCAGTGTGGAGCTTGCATGTTCTACCTGTGACTGCTGAGTTACTCCAGCATTCTGTGTCTATCTTTGGTCCAAATGAGATGGTTGGGTACTGTGTACAGTTTTGGTCTCCAAATCTGAGGAAAGACATTCTTGCCACAGAGAGAGTACAGAGAAGGTTCACCAGACTGATTCCTGGGATGTCATGACTTTCATATGAAGAAAGACTGGATAGACTCGGCTTGTACTCGCTAGAATTTAGAAGATTGAGGGGGGATCTTATAGAAACTTACAAAATTCTTAAGGGGTTGGACAGGCTAGATGCAGGAAGATTGTTCCCGATATTGGGGAAGTCCAGGATAAGGTGTCACAGTTTAAGGATAAAGGAGAAATCCTTTAGGACCAGGATGAGAAAATCATTTTTCACACAGAGAGTGATGAATCTCTGGAACTCTCTGCCACAGAAGGTAGTTGAGGCCAGTTCATTGGCTATATTTAAGAGGGAGTTAGATGTGCCCCTTGTGGCTAAAGGGATCAGGGGGTATGGAGAGAAGGCAGGTACAGGGTACTGAGTTGGATGATCAGCTATGATCATATTGAATGGCGGTGCAGGCTCGAAGGGCCGAATGGCCTACTCCTGCACCTATTTTCTATTTTTCTATGTTTCCATGAAATTTTGGAAGCTCGCTTCAATTGCAGGATAAATGTAACACCCCCAGTTTCCTTCCATCGAGAGTCGGCTGCAAGGACATGGTTGAGCAGCAACTTTGATTCGAGTATTTCGGTGCTCGTTCCTGCAATCGAGCTAGAGGCGACAGGGCAGGAGAGAAGCCTGCCGTCCCGTGGCACAGTACTGCTTGCATTTACGTCCCACAAATCCAACTCAGGCATGCCTGAAAGGGCACAAAGCCAGAAAGTGAATAGACTTCTGCATGATCCATGGCAGGTATATCCTGCGCACTAGAGGGACATGACAGGGCTCTATTACAATAAGTAATACAATTCTAGAAGTAAGCTATGCGTAACATATTGCTTCGAGCGCACATGTCAGGGAAGTGGGCTTTGATAGATGTAGGTAAAATATGAAACTGCATAGTAAAACTTTTTAATTATGGAAGAGATGGTGCTGGAGGGGTCTTCCTGATGTTTAGTGCTTTTGGCTGTTTGGTGAAGCTGTAGTAAATAGCTTTCTCGACGGTACAGATACTTTCACGCACCACTCAGCTCAGCTTCTCAATTTTTTTTTTCCCCCTCTCTCCTTCACAATTGTTTTCCAGTTTGCTTGTGTCAGCACAAGGCCGGTAATGAAAGCATTTTGTTTTATCTTTTGCCCTAATGTGCTGGTTAGAAGCGAGGGTGATGAACAGAACTAAGAGACAGAGCCACAAAGTGCCGGAGTACAGAGTCTCTTGTCTCTTGCCCAGAGTAGGGGAATCGAGAACCAGAGGTCATCGGACTTAGGTGGGCATAGGGGGGGGAGATATAATACGAATCTGAGGGGTAACTTTTTTACACAAAGGACAGTGGGTGAATGGAACGAGCTGCCAGAGGAGATAGTTGAGGCAGGTGCTAACGCAACATTTAAGAAACATTTAGACAGGTAAATGGATAGGACAGGTTTAGAGGGATATGGGCCAAATGCAGGCACGTGGGGCTAGCGAAGCTGGGACATGTTGGTCGGTGTGGGCAAGTTGGGCCGAAGGGCCTGTTTCCACGCTGTATCACTGTATGATACTATGAATATCTCAGCAGGTGAGGCAGCAAGAGTTGAGTTGAGAACTTAAGTGAAAATTATGAAAATTATCCCGCATCTGTCTTTCTTCAGTTTTCCCTCTTCCTACATTTTTGGTCTAGCCTAATTCTTAACACCTCAAATCAAATCAGATAATACATTACAGTGGCAGGGTGACGCTGCAACAGAGTTGTTGCCTTACAGCACCAGAGACCCGGGTTCGATCCTGTCTACGGGTACTTGTCTCTACGGAATTTGTACGTTCTCCCCGTGACCAGCGCCGTTTTCTCCGAGATAATAGACAACAGACAATAGACAACAGGTGCAGGAGTAGGCCATTCGGCCCTTTGAGCCATCACCTCCATTTAATGTGATCTGAGGCAGAAAATTCCACACTCACAACTCTCTGAGAGAAAAAGTGTTTCCTCGTCTCCGTTCTAAATGGCTTACTCCTTATTCTTAAACTGTGGCCCCTGGTTCTGGACTCCCCCAACATCGGGAACATGTTTCCTGCCTCTAGCGTGTCGAAACCCTTAACAATCTTATATGTTTCAATGAGATACCCTCTCATCCTTCTAAACTCCAGAGTGTACAAGCCCAACCGCTCCATTCTCTCAGCATATGACAGTCCCGCCATCCCGGGAATTTACCTTGTAAACCTACACTGCACTCCCTCAATAGCAAGAATGTCCTTCCTCAAATTAGGGGACCAAAACTGCACACAATACTCCAGGTGTGGTCTCACTAGGGCTCTGTACAACTGCAGAAAGACCTCTTTGCACCTATATTCGACTCCTCTTGTTATAAAGGCCAACATGCCATTCGCTGTCTTCACTGCCTGCTGTACCTGCATGCTTACTTTCATAGACTGATGAACAAGGACCCCCAGGTCCCGTTGTGTTTCCCCTTTTCCCAACTTGACGCCATTTAGATAGTAATCTGCCTTCCTGTTTTTGATACCAAAGTGGATAACCTCACATTTATCCGCATTAAACTTCATCTGCCATGCATCTGCCCACTCCCCCAACCTGTCCAAGTCACCCTGCATTCTCATAGCATCCTCCTCACAGTTCACACTGCCACCCAGCTTTGTGTCATCTGCAAATTTGCTCATGTTACTTTGAATCCCTTCATCCAAATCATTGATGTATGTTGTAAATAACTGCGGTCCCAGTACGGAGGAGCCATCTTGGTGAACGGCTGCTAGCAGCAGCCGTCCGTCTTAAATTCGTTTTTTTTTAGTTTTTAGTGAGTCCTGTTTTTTTGTTTGTAGGGGATATGGTCTTTTAATGTGGGGGGGTAGGTGTTATTTTATTTATAGGTCCCTACCTGGTCGGTGTGGCAGCCTTTTTTCCGGGCTGCCCGTCGACCCGTCGTCGTGGCCTACCAGCGGGCTTGGAGCGCCGTTTCTTGGCGGGAACCACCCAGCACCTCGGCCTGCGTGGCGGCACTGCATTGGAGCGCTGGAGCGCGGGAGCGGAGCGGAGCGGAGCGGGCGATGCCTTGCCTGGGTCGCCGCGCTGGAGCTCTGGCGAGCTGGACCGCCGTGAGCAACATCTCCGGGCTGCGGGTTTGCGGAGCGGAGAGACGGCGTGCGGAGAGACGGCAAGGCGGCAGTGACGAGAGCGGACGCCGACTTTGTCATCGGGAGCCTGGGAGCGCCAAACCGGCGCGGCCTTGTCGGCTTCGGCAGCCGCGGGCTCCAACCAAGAAGCGGCCGTTCCAAGTGGCCCAGCCGCCGAAAGGACTCTCCCGACGCCGGGGCAAGACCACCCGGTGAGAACGGCCAGGGACATCGGGCCTCCGTAGAGGCAATTGCGGTGGCCCCAATAGGCCTGACTTTGGGGTGAACATGGGGTGGGGACTGGACATTGTGCCTTCCTCCACAGTGCTATCCACTGTGGGGGGATGATTTTTTTTTTTGTCTAACTGTAGTCTTGTAGGTCTGTGTCCAAGATGGCTGCCGTGAAGGGAGAGTGGACGCTGGCACGAATTGGTTGCCGCTGCTTTCTCTTCACACTGTGTTTTTGATTTTCTGTTTTTGGATTGAATTCTGTTTTTAATTTGTGTCATTGTGATGTCTTTAATTACTTGTTTTACTCCGATTATATGTTTTTATTCCGATTACTATGTAAGGTGTCCTTGAGATTTTGTATGAAAGGCGCCCATTAAATATAAAATTTATTATTATTATTATTACCGAGCCTTGTGGTACACCACTAGTCACTGCTGCCATTCTGAAAGGGACCCGTTAATCCCTACTCTTTGTTTCCTGTCTGCCAATCAATTTTCTGTCCATGTCAGCACTCTACCCCCAATACCATGTGCCCTAATTTTGCCCACTAATCTCCTATGTGGGACCTTATCAAATGCTTTCTGATAGTCTGAGACCTCCGTTTTCCTCCCACACTCCAAAGACATATTATTCTTTGGAGCGCAGAAGGTTAAGGGGGGACTTGATAGAGGTTTTTAAAATGATGAGAGGGATAGACAGAGTTGACGTGGAAAAGCTTTTCCCACTGAGAGTAGGGAAGACTCAAACAAGGGGACATGACTTGAGAATTAAGGGACTGAAGTTTAGGGGTAACATGAGGGGGAACTTCTTTACTCAGAGAGTGGTAGCTGTGTGGAATGAGCTTCCAGTGAAGGTGGTGGAGGCAGGTTCGTTTTTATAATTTAAAAATAAATTGGATAGTTATATGGATGGGAAAGGAATGGAGGGTTATGGTCTGAGCGCAGGTATATGGGACTAGGGGAGATTATGTGTTCGGCACGGACTAGAGGGGTCGAGATGGCCTGTTTCCGTGCTGTAATTGTTATATGGTTATATGGTTATATGGTTATATGGGTTTGTATGTTAATTGGCTTGGTAAAAATGTAAATAAGTTGTCCTTGGTGCTTTACAGTTTAGTTTATTGTCACATGTACCAAGGTACAGTGAAAAGCTTATGTTGCGTGCGATCCAGTCAGTGAAAATATAATACATGATTAGTGTGTGTAGGATAGTGTTAGTGGGCGGGGATCGCTGGTCGGTGCGGTGCCGAAGGGCCTGTTTACGCACAGTACCTCTAAACTAAACTAAACTAAAAATACTTTACACAAATCCAATCAAGCCAAATTCAGGCATGGTAGGTGTAGTAAAGAGTGCAGAATATGCTTCTCAACATTGTAGCATAATTGTTCCAGAGAAAAGTCCAATGTCTGCAATGAGGTTTACCTTTATTATTGTCACGTGTACTGAGGTACAGTGAAGAGCATTCTTTTTTTTGCTATCTAATCAGATCAGTTAATACTATGCATAAATACAATCAAGTCAAACCCAAGTACAATTGTTAGAGTAAAGGGAAAGATACAGAGTGCAGACGGATGTTCCACCAGTCTGAAGAAGGGTCTTGACCGAACCGTCACCTATCCATGTTCTCCAGAGATGCTACTTAACCCGTGGAGTTATTCCAGCACTTTGTGTCCTTTTGTGTAAACCAGCATCTGCAGTTCCTTGCTCCTACAGAGTGCAGAATACAGTTCTCAGCATTGTAGCGCATCAGTTCCATAGACAAGGTCCAATGTCCATAATGGGGTAGAGGTGAAGTGGACAGTACCCTAGCTGATGGAAGGACCGTTCAGAAACCTGATAACAGAGGGGAAGTAGCTGTTCCTTAGTTTGGCAGTGCGCACTTGAAAGATTCTGTACTTTCTGCTGGATGGAAGCAAGGAAAAGAAGGAATGACTAGGGAGGGATGGCTTTGATCATGATGGCTCCTTTTCCAAGGCAGCATGAAGAGTAGATGGAGTGAATGGACCATAGACAATGGACAATAGGTACAGGAGTAGGCCATTCGGCCCTTCGAGCCAGCACCGCCATTCAATGTGATCATGGCTGATCATCCCCAATCAGTGGCCCGTTCCTGCCTTCTCCCCATATCCTCTGACTCCGCTATCTTTTAGAGCCCTATCTAGCTCTCTCTTGAAAGTATCTAGAGAACCGGCCTCCACCGGCCTCTGAGGCAGGGAATTCCACAGACTCACAACTCTCTGTGAGAAAAAGTGTTTCCTCATCTCCATTCTAAATCCATCCCTTATTCTTAAACTGTGGCCCCTGGTTCTGGACACCCCCAACATCGGGAACATGTTTCCTGCCTCTAGCGTGTCCAAGCCCTTAGCAATCTTATATGTTTCAATAAGATCCCCACTCCACTCATCCTTCTAAACTCCAGAGGGTACAAGCCCAGCCGCTCCATTCTCTCAGTGTAAAGACTGTTCTGTGTAATGGATATGGCTGCATCTACTACTCTGTAATTTCATAGTCTTTTTAAAAAAAATCAAAAATGTATTCAATTATTAAAAATAATATTTACAATACAATAAAACATAACAGTAAGTAAGTAAGTAAGTAAGTTTATTGGCCAAGTATTCACATAAAAGGAATTTGCCTTGAACCCACCACAAGACAAACAAATATACTAAATAAACAACTATACAACTATGTTACAATCCTTATCAAGGATGCATTCAACTCCCTGGCGGTGCCCAGCGGTCTTGGAAATCCCCCAGGGAGCCCGTGGACAGTGTGTAGTCCCTCGCTAACACCACCAGGGCGCGAACGTAACCCCGGAAAAGGGGCAGGCAGCCGGCTCGGGCAGGGCCCTCTTCATCCTGGCTTCTTACAATCTTGGGTAGATCTGTTCTGAAAGCAAGCTGTGCTGCAACCTGACAGTATGGTGTATCTGTTAAAGTTTGTAGCAATCATTGGAGACATTCAGAATCTCCTCGGTCAACAGAGGGCTATGGAGGCCAAGTCAATGGTTATTTTTTAAAGCAGAGATAGATAGAGTCTTGATTAGTACGGGTGTCGGGGTGATGGGGAGAAGGCAGGAGAATGGGATTAGGATGGCGCGATAGAGCGATATTTTGTTGGTTCACATGCTTGATCAATGGTGTTTTATCATTAATGTTTTATTATTTTTAATGTTTAGTGTTTTCTGAGACATTCGTAACTGTCACTGTATGTCATGTAGTTACTTGTGGGCGGAGCACCAAGGCAAATTCTTTGTATGTGAATACTTGGCCAATAAACTTACTTACTTAAATCAGCCATAATTGAATGGCGGAGTAGACTTGTTGGGACGAGTGGTCCAATTCATTAACTTAAGTTATAAGTTATCCTATAACTTATTGTTCAATAGTTCATTAGTTCAATAGTCCTTTATTGTCACGTGTACCCTAAGGTACAATGAAATCTGACTTGCCATACAGTCATACAAAAAACAAGACACAATATTACATAAAAATTAAACATAGACAGCCACCACAGTGGCGTGTGAGAATCCCCAGGGCACACAACAAAAGTGGAGACCCGCAGCCATCAGTTCAATGTCCGGGCCACACACACGCTCTTCACCGTGATGTGACCAGAGTTCCACCGACCGCTGTCACTCTCTGTGCAGTCCCTGACTGCCCGAACAGTCAGAAAGCCGTCGGCACTCGCACTAGACTACAGGGCGCTCCCGTGGCGCGATATCCCCGCAAACACCGAGACCACTGCACACTGCAATCCCCCCCAAGTCCCCACCAGCGCAGGCAGCATCCATCTTGCTTCCGGGTGACCTCGCACTCCTCACTGTGATGGAAGGCGAATAACTTTTATCTTCTTTCCTCCTTTTCTCCCGCAGTCGGGGCGATCGAACTTTCCGCAGTCGAGGCGATCGAACTTTCCGCAGTCGGGGTGATCGAGGCTCCCACAGACGGAGCGATCAAAGCTCCCCCGCAAAGGAGCCATCAAGGCTCCTACGATCGGGGCGGTCGAAGCTTCCGCTGTTAGAGCTCCCGAAGTCGATCCCTAACAAAGGGACCGCCAGATCCACGATGTTGAGGCCGCAGTGCGGACGGAGATACGATACGGAAAAAGTCGCATCTCTGTCGGGGGAAGGGATGAATAAAAGTGTCCCCCACCCCCCACATAATACAAAAACTAAAGTCAACTAAAACATACAAGTAAAACGGACTAAATACAACAAAGAAGAAAGGGATGAGACAGGCTGTTGGCGAGGCTGCCTCTCACGGCGCCACCCGGTGGTCACTTATGAACATGAACTTAGGAAGTAGAGGTGTGGATGTGCCTTCTTGCCTGTTACATCAACGTAGTTGGAGTGTGTCGTAGTGCGTTGTGCGTCATTCAGAAGCCAGAGGACAGAGTGGAAGAAGCTGTAGCTGTGTCTGGTGGTGGGTCTTTCAAGCTTCGATATCTGCTGCCTGACAGGAGTGGGGAGCAGGAGGAATGACTAGCATGGGAAAGTTCAGTTTAGTTTAATGAAGCAGCGCAGAAACAGCCCCTTCGGCCCATCGAGCCCGCACCGACAAGCGATCCCCGCACATTGAATGGCGGTGCAGGCTCGAAGGGCCGAATGGCCTACTCCTGCACCTAATTTCTATGTTTCTATGTTTCTATTAACACTACCTTACACACACTAGGGACAATTTTTACATTTACACCAAGCCAATTAACCTACAAACATGTACGTCTTTGGAGTGTGTTAGGAAACCGAAGATCTCACGTGATCACAGGGAGAACATACAAATTCCGTACAGACAAGTACCCGTAGTCAGGATTGAACCCGGGTCCCTGGCGCTGTAAGGCAGCAACTCTACCGCTGTGCCACTGTGCGGCCCATTAATGCCGGTTAGTCGAAAGATTCATCATTGGCGGCAGGGTGGCGCTGTGGTAGAGTTGCTGTCTTTCTCCGGGTGCACCGTTTTCCTCACACATTCCAAAGACATGCTAGTGTGCACACTTGTCGCATCCTACACACTAGGGACAATTTACAGAAACATAGAAACATTTTCTATGTTTCTATGTTTCTGTAAATTGTCCCTAGTGTGTAGGATGGGACAAGTGTGCGGGGATCACTGGGCGGCACGGACTCGGTGGGCCGAAGGGCCAGTTTCCACGCTGTATCTCTAAACTTAAAACTAAAACTAAGATTTAACAGTCATCTTGCTTCAACCAGTTCCTATTCAACCTTTAGTTCGAAAAAGTCAGTACGGAGTTTGAACGACCTCGTGGGTTTTCTCCAGATGCTCCGGTTTCCTCCCACACTCCAAAGGCGCACAGGTTTGTAGGCTAATTTGCTTCTGTCAATTGTCCCTCGTGTGTGTAGGGTATGAAAGGAATTTAGCGAACAACATAAAAACTAATAGTAAGAGTTTTTATAGCTATATAAAAAGAAAAAGGGTGGCTAAGGTGAACGTTGGTCCATTGGAGGGTGAGACTGGAGAGTTGTTGGTGGGGAACATGGAAATGGCAAAGGCATTAAACGAGTATTTTGTATCAGTCTTCACCATAGAAGACACAAAAAATATTCCAACGCTGGATAAACAAGGGGCGGTAGGAATGGAGGAGCTAAATACTATTAAGATCACCAAGGAGGTGGTATTAGGGAAATTAATGAGACTGAAGGAGGATAAATCCCCTGGGCCTGATGGATTACATCCAAGGGTCTTGAGGGAGATAGCGGTGGGGATTGTGGATGCATTGGTGATAATTTTCCAAAACTCCCTGGAGGCAGGAACGGTCCCAGTGGATTGGAAAATGGCCAATGTAACACCTATATTTAAAAAAGGAAGTAAACAGAAGGCGGGTAACTATAGACCGGTTAGTCTAACATCGGTGGTGGGTAAAATGTTAGAGACAATTATTAAAGAAACACTAACGGGGCACTTGGATAAACATGACCTCATCGGACAGAACCAGCATGGTTTTGTGAAGGGGAAGTCCTGTTTAACGAATCTGCTCGAATTCTTTGAGGAAGTAACAACCCGGGTGGATAAAGGGGAACCGGTGGATGTGGTATACTTGGACTTCCAAAAGGCTTTTGACAAGGTGCCACATAAGAGACTATTGCTAAAAATAAAAAATTATGGGATTGGGGGTAAGATATTAGCATGGGTAGAGGATTGGCTAACAAATAGGAAGCAGAGAGTGGGGATAAATGGTTCATACTCGGGATGGCAACCGGTAACTAGCGGGGTTCCGCAAGGGTCGGTGCTGGGACCCCAGTTGTTCACAATTTATATAAATGATTTGGAGGAGGGAACCAAGTGTAATATATCAAAATTTGCGGACGATACAAAAATGGGAGGAAAAGTAGGGGATGAGGAGGATAGGAAGCGTCTGCAAAAGGATATAGATAAGCTAGGTGAGTGGGCAACAACTTGGCAGATGAAATTTAATACTAATAAATGTGAAGTCATTCACTTTGGGAAAAAAAATGATAGGGCAAGTTATTTTCTAAATGAGGAGGAGCTGCATTGTAATGCAACGCAAAGGGATCTAGGGGTATTAGTACATGAATCACTAAAAGTTAGTATGCAGGTGCAGCAAGCAATCAGGAAGGCCAATGGAGTTTTGGCCTTTATTGCTAGGGGGATTGAGTATAAAAATACGGAGGTCTTGCTGCAGCTGTACACAGTATTAGTGAGACCACATTTGGAATACTGTGTACAGTTCTGGGGTCCATACTTAAGAAAGGATGTACTAGCCCTGGAGGCAGTGCAGCGAAGGTTTACAAGATTAATTCCTGCAATGAGGGGATTGACATATGAGGAAAGGTTAAGTAGGCTGGAACTCTACTCTTTGGAGTTTAGAAGAATGAGAGGCGATCTCATTGAAACATATAAGATCGTGAGGGGCCTTGATCGGGTGGATGCACCGAGGATGTTCCCAATGATCGGGGAAACTAGAACTAGGGGACATAGTCGCAGAATAAGGGGGGGCTCTTTTAAAACTGAGATGAGGAAGAACTTCTTCACCCAGAGGGTGGTTAATTTATGGAATTCACTGCCCCAGGGAGCAGTGGAAGCAGAAACGTTAAATATATTTAAGTCTAAAATAGATGGTTTTTTAGCTGCCAAGGGGATAAGGGGCTACGGGGAGAGGGCAGGGATATGGACCTAGGTATGGTTAGTATAGTAAGACCTGAGTGATCTCCTGGACAAGTGTCGATCGCCTGGATTGGGGTCGGAGAGGAATTTCCCGGATTTTTTTCCCGAATTGGACCTGGGTTTTTATCCGGTTTTTTGCCTCCCCCAGGAGATCACGCGGTTCTTGGGGTGGAGAGGGGTGATAGCGGTATAAAGGGGAGGGTAGTGTCTTGTGTTCTGTGTCTTGTGTCTACTGTTTGTGGGTAAGTGTGTCTGTTTAGTGTTCAGCCATGAGCGAATGGCGGTGCGGGCTCGACGGACCTGGTGGTCTACTCTCGCACCTACTTTCTATGTTTCTATGTTTCTATGGTAGTGTAATGCCCCTGTCCCACTTAGGAAACCTGAACGGAAACCTCTCGAGACCTTGCGCCCCACCCATGGTTTCCGTGAGGTTCCCGGAGGTTTTTGTCACTCTCCCTAATGGTTAAAAGTGGTTTCCGCGTAGTCCAGCTTCTTCTTTGTTCCGGCGATTATTTCAAAAAAATTCAAAACCGGCCTCGACTAAAAATAGGTTGCCGTTTTAAAAATCGGTAATTTTTTAGTCAAAGCCGGTTGCGATGCTAGTTGGAGGTGGTTGCCGGAGGTTGCAGGTAGTGGAAGGTAAGACCTCTCTGGTGGAATGCAACGGGGTGAAAAAAAGGTCTTACCTTCCACTACCTCACGGAAACCTTGGGTGGGGCGCAAGGTCTCCAGAGGTTTCTGTTCAGGTTTCCTAAGTGGGACAGGGGCATTAGTGTGCGGGGATCGCTGGTCGGCGCAGACTCAGGAGGGTCCTGTTTCCGCGCTGTATCTGTAACCTAAACTGAAAGAACACAAGTGAAACCTGGTTATACAATAAGTGCCTGACTGTTTGAAGGAGTAGACTGCTGCGGACAATAATTCAGTACATGGTTGGTGCTGGATCATTGATTTTCTGGATCATAGACACAACTAAAGGAAACCTCATTTATTTCATGGTGTATAACAATGATAAACTACTTCTGAATGAAAACATGAATGCTTTGTGTCCAAAAATAGTCTTAGAAGAAAACAAAAGCAGCCCGACACAGTAATAGGTTTGCTGAAAGCCAGGCTCTGATCTTGACTAAACTGCAATGCAGCTATGGCATGCAGAGTTTAGGGAATATTTGAGATAATTAAAACTGCCCTATCTCATGGTTTATCTCATACGCCACCAGTTTTACCTACCTCGGCAGCATGTTCACAGCAGATGGAGATGTAGAGGTCAACATCAACTCCCAAATTGGTAAAGCTGCATCAGTCTTCAGACGAATGCAGCCAATATGATCTAATGGCGGGATATCCAAGGTGCTAAAAGTCAAGGTCTTCCAGTCCGTAGTCCTCCCTACAGCCCACTATGCCAGCGAGACATGGAAAATCAATGTGAAGATCAAAAAGAAATTGGATGCATTACAACAACTCTGCTTGAGGAAGATCCTGAAGACTACAGAGACCACATCACTAACGAGGAGATCTACCGTGAAACTGCAACAAAGCCTCTCAGCCAGGACGCAGGATGAAATTTGCAGGACATGTTCTCGGAACGTCACCAGAATGTGCACCTAAGATAGCAATGACACGGCAACCTGACGGAAGAAGGAAAAGAGGCCGAACAAAACTCACATGGAGGAGAACATTCCAGAAGGATTTGGAAGCCCGGGACGCGAACCTGTCGAGGGTGGAAGATGTTGCACATGACCGAACAGAATGGCGAAAGCTTGCTGCCCAATGCACTCAACTTTGTGTGGGAGGAACTAAGTCCAAGTAAGTATCACATGGTTAAAATTGACAAAGTGCTGGAGTAAGTCAGCAGGTCAGGCAGCATCTATGCAGGGAAATGGTTAGTCAACATTTCGGGTTGGGACACTTTTCAACTCAAAAAGTCCCAACCCATCTACACTAGTCCCACCTGTCTGTATTTGACCCATATCCCTCTAAACCTGCCCTATCCACATACCTGTCTAAATGTTTCTCAAACATTGCAATAGTCCCTGACTCAACTACCTCCTCCGGCAGCTCGTTCCATACACCCACCACCCTTTGTGTGAAAATGTTACCCCTCAGATTCCTATTAAATCTTTCCCCTCTCATTTTAAACCTACTGTATGTCCTCTGGTTCTCGATTCCCCTACTGGGCAAGAGACTGTGCATCCAACCAATAGACAATAGACAATGGACAATAGGTGCAGGAGTGGGCCATTCGGCCCCCTCGAGCCAGCACCACCATTCAATGTGATCATGGCTAATCATCCACAATCAACACCCCATTCCTGCCTTCTCCCCATATCCTTTGACTCTGCTATCCTTAAGAGATCTGTTTAGCTCTCTCTTGAAAGCATCCAGAGAACCAGCCTCCACATCCAATTCTCTGGATGCTTTCAAGAGAGAGCTAGACAGAGCTCTTAAAGATTGCGGAGTCTATTCCTCTCATGATTTTGTACACCTTTATAAAATCACCCCTCATCCTCCTGCGCTCCAGTTAATAAAGCCATCGTTAGCTTCACAGAAATATCCGTGCATCTTGATGTTAAATGTTTCATGCTATTTCTGGGTTATCGATAAAACGTTGTCAGAATATGCACTGCTGTACAGTTACTTCCTGCTGTGAACTTGGACTAAAATGCTGCCAGGGAAAATAGCAATTCTGCATGACTGCATGACTGCATATACAGCAGTGGAAACAGGCCCTTCAGCCCAACTCCATCCATGCTGACCAAGATGCCCCATTTAAGTTAGTTGCCTGCATTTGATCCATAACCATGTAAAGGCTCACCAGCGTCTCTTCTTCCTGAGGAGACTAAAGAAGGTCCATCTGTCTCCTCAGATTCTGGTGAACTTCTACCGCTGCGCCATCGAGAGCATCCTTACCAACTGTATCACAGTATGGTATGGCAACTGCTCTGTCTCCGACCGGAAAGCACTGCAGAGGGTGGTGAAAATTGCCCAACGCATCACCGGTTCCTCGCTCCCCTCCATTGAGTCTGTCCAAAGCAAGCGTTGCCTGCGAAGGGCGCTCAGCATCGCCAAAGACTGCTCTCACCCCAACCATGGACTGTTTACCCTCCTACCATCCGGGAGGCGCTACAGGTCTCTCCGTTGCCGGACCAGCAGGTCCAGGAACAGCTTCTTCCCTGCGGCTGTTACATTACTCAACACTGTACCTCGGTGATTGCGTCACCCCCCCCCCCCCCCCCCCCCACTGTACATGCCTCAATTGCTTCATCTGACAGCTCGTTCTAACTATCTACCACCCGCTGAGTGAAAATGTTGTCCCTCAGGTTCCTATTAAGTCTTTCCCCTCTCATCTTAAATGTATGTTCTTGATTTCCCTAACCTGGACAAAAGATTCACCCTATCCATTCCCCTCATGATTTTCCATATGACCCCTCATCCTCCTGAGTTCCAGAAATAAAGTCCTAGCCTGCCCAATATCGTAGGCCGTAAATCATAGGCCTTCCAGTCATGGCAACATCCTTATACTGTGAATTGTTTGCAAGATTAGGTTAAGTGATCAGCATGGCACGGTGGCTCAGCGGTAGAGTTGCTGCCTTACAGCACCGGAGACCTGGGTTCGATCCTGACTACGGGCGTTTTCTGTACGGAGTTTGTACGTTCTCCCCGTGACCTGCGTGGGTTTTTCTCCAGGATCTCCGGTTTCCTCCCACGCTCCAGAGACGTACAAGTTTGTAGGTTCATTGGCTTGACATAAATGTAAATTGTCCAGTGTGTGTGTAGGATAATGTTAATGTGCAGGGATCGCTGGTCGGCGTGGACTCGGTGGGCCGAATGGCCTGTTTCCGCACTGTCTCGAAACTAAACTAAATTAAAGTCGATATTATTGCTTATTCCGTGCACATCTCCATGCCCAGCAACCGTCAGACCGGTTTTCTGGCTCCATTTTGTTGCCATTGGGAGGAATCCCCCTTGCACTGGGCCCCAGTTCATCACCCTTGCACTCCGCACATGTCCACATCCTATTTTTAAGTGGTTTTATGAGTAATTAATTTTATTTTTCTAACTTAATTATTTTTTAACATTTTCATCAGCCTTAATGTTTTTGTAGTTCTTCAGTTCCTAAGATCTAGGAACTGAATTTGGCTATTCAGCCAATAAAAGTCCTCTCCGCCATTCAATCATGGCTGATCTATCTTTCCCTTGTAACCGCATTCTCATGCCTTCGCCCCATCACCTCTGACACCCATACAAATCAAGAATCTATCTATCTCTGCCTTAAAAATATCCTTTGACTTGGCCTCCACAGCCGACTGTGGCAATGAATTCCACAGATTCACCACCCTCTGACTGAAGAAATTCCTCCTCATCTCCTTCCAAAATGAATGTTCTTTAATTCTGAGGCTGTGACCTCTAATCCTCGACTCTCCCACTCGTGGAAACAACCTCTCCACATCCACTCTATCCAAGCCTTTCACTATTTGGTATGGCAATAATCCACTAGACTGAAGAAGAACTGTAAGAAAAATAAATTACTGTGTGTTTGCTCTTTGCACGTGTAACAATGTCCTCAAATTATAGACCAACCATTATTAATTTCAATTCAATGCCTAAAGTATAACACTCTGCAAATAGCCAGATTACTGTAACGCACTCTACTCTGGAGTCGCACGAGCTTCATTGGCTCGTCTCCAGCTGGTTCAAAATGCTGCCGCTCGCCTTTTAACCGGAACTCGAAAGAGGGAGCACATTACGCCAATTTTGGCCTCCCTTCACTGGCTCCCAGTGCACTTTCGAGTTCATTTTAAAATTATTTTATTTGTTTTCAAATCGTTGAATGGGCTCGCCCCGCCTTACCTCTCTGAGCTGCTCCACCTATATGCTCCTGCCCGGTGCGGTGCCTCAGGTCAGCTGATCAGCTGCTCCTTGAGGTACCAAGGTCTAAGCGGAAGCTCAGAGGGGATAGAGCCTTTTCTGTTGCTGCTCCGGCACTCTGGAACACCTTGCCGTTGCACATCAGACAGGCCCCCTCACTGTCCATCTTCAAATCCTCCCTAAAAACTCATTTTTATTTTCTGGCTTTCGACACTGGCTGAGACATTGCTCCTGTTCTTAGTGCTTTTAATGTCTTTTAATTTTTACTGTTTTTTAGTCCTTCGTTTTACGGTTTTTAATGGTTTGTAATAACTTTTTGTCCATGAGTTCTCATGTACAGCACTTTGTGCCAACTGCGGTTGTTTAAAGTGCTTTATAAATAAAGTTATTATTATTATTATTAATCGAAAATGGAGGCAAGTCAAAATTTGAGCTAGCATTTATCTGAAGAATTTAATTTTGTTTTATCCATTTGGGAAATCAGTAGCACATGCGTTCAGTGTTCAATAACTTTGAAATCTATAACATCAAAGACAAATAATGTTAAATGGAACAGTTGATCAACAGATGGGTCAGGTAGGAAATAAACAATAATATCCGATCAAGTATTGGAGGCGTCATAAAAGTGCTTGCTTCTGGTAAATAGATTGCCAGAAACATTGCAGATCACATTGGGTAGGAAGGAGTATAGGAGCAGGGAGGTCCTACTGCAGTTGTACAGCGTCTTGGTGAGACCACACCTGGAGTATTGCGTACAGTTTTGGTCTCCAAATCTGAGGAAGGACATTATTGCCATAGAGGGAGTACAGAGAAGGTTCACCAGACTGATTCCTGGGATGTCAGGACTGTCTTATGAAGAAAGACTGGATAGACTTGGTTTATACTCTCTAGAATTTAGGAGATTGAGAGGGGATCTTATAGAAACTTACAAAATTCTTAAGGGGTTGGACAGGCTAGATGCAGGAAGATTGCTCCCGATGTTGGGGAAGTCCAGGACAAGGGGTCACAGCTTAAGGATAAGGGGGAAAGCCTTTAAAACCGAGATGAGAATAACTTTTTTCACACAGAGACTGGTGAATCTCTGGAACTCTCTGCCACAGAAGGTAGTTGAGGCCAGTTCATTGGCTATATTTAAGAGGGAGTTAGATGTGGCCCTTGTGGCTAAAGGGATCAGGGGGTATGGAGAGAAGGCAGGTACAGGATACTGAGTTGTATGATCAGCCATGATCATATTGAATGGCGGTGCAGGCTCGAAGGGCTGAATGGCCTACTCCTGCACCTATTTTCTATGTTTCTATGTTTCTATGAACCTCAGATGCTGGTTTAAACCGAAGATAGACACAAAATGGTGGAGTAACTTAGTCAGGCAGCATCTCTGGAGAAAAGGAACAGGGTCGAGACCCGTTGGGTTGAGTTTAGTTTAGTTTAGTTTAGTTTAGAGATACAGCACGGAAAAACTCCCTTCAGCCCACCGAGTCCGCACCGACCCGCGATCCCCGCACATTAACACTACCCTACACACACGAGGGACAATTTGCAATTTTACCAAGCTAATTACTTTACAAACCTGCACGTCTTTGGAGTGTGGGAGGAAACCGGAGCAGCCGGAGAAAACCTACGCGGGTCACGAGGAGAACGTGCAAGCTCTGTACAGACAGCACCCGTGGGGCCAGTCATAGTGACGATTGACAGCTTGGAGGTGGGAGATTGCTGAGGTGGGGAGAATTGAGAGTGGAAGGGGACAAGGAACTAAAATGAAGATGAGAGAAGAGGGAGGAAACTGAGAGAGAGGGCTGTGGCTGAAGGGGTTGTTAGGGATTATGTGAATGAATGAATGAATGAATGAATGAATGAATGAATGAATGAATGAATGAATGAATGAATGAGTGAATGAATGAATGAATGAATGAATGAATGAATATTTTTTTTTGTATTAATACTTTATTGTCACATGTGACGTCACAGTGAAATTCTTTGCTTGTGTACCCAAGGTATGCAAATAGTCACCACACAAAGGGCGCTTAGAAAGTTACAAAATACCCCCCTCCTGCACCAGTTCCTCCTTTGTACTACCCCCTCCCCTCCTCCCATATGGCGGTCCCCCCATGCCAGGTCCTCTTTTGTTCCTTCCCTCGGCAGAAGCGTCCTCACTTCCACGTGTCCGTCCCCACCCGTCGGTCAGCGCCACCACCGACCTCTCCACTAACGCTGCCGGGTCCTCTCCGGTTGCCTCCGTGGGGCCGATAGCCGGGCCCCGGCCGTGGGCTCCACAGACCGAGGGGCCGACCACGGGCTCCGACCTCGGCCTCACCGCAGGATCACCCTCGGCCGCGGGCTCCGGCCCGCGAGGTTCCGTCCCTGGCTTCTCCGTGGCCCGCCAGGAGGTGTCTCCTGGGTATGTGACCAACATTGGGAGACTGGGAGTAAAGGGTAAAGCGGGGAGATGATGGGGATAGTGGGGGATGAACAAGACGTTGTGATACAGTCCTGAGCATTTACTTGCGTACGTGTGTCCATCTGCACGTGTGCGCCAAGTAGGATTGCCTACTTCCTCACTCCCAAATAAGGGACAAAGGTCAAATTAAGGGACAAATTTCGCAACGGCATGGATGAATGATGAGTTGGCCCGGGTGCTGGTCTGCATTTAGTCACAAATTCTTAAATCACTGGCACTCTGGAACAGTTCTGCTGATTTGGGATAGAAACAAGGTGCTGGGGTAACTCAGCAGGTCAGGCAGCATCACTGGAGAAAAGGAATAAGTGACGTTTCGGGTCGGAACCTTTCCTCGGACCCCGAAATGACCAGGACGTCACCTAATTCTTTTATCCAGAGATGCTGCCTGACCCGCTGAGTTACTCCAGCACTCTGTGAAACGTCACCTATCCATGTTCTCCACAGATGCTGCCTGACCCGCTGAGTTACTCCAGCACTCTGTGAAACGTCACCTATCCATGTTGTCCACAGATGCTGCCTGACCCGCTGAGTTACTCCAGCACTCTGTGCCTATCTTCGGTATAATCCAACATCTGCACTGTCTTCTAGTTCAGTTCAGTTGAGTTTATTGTCACGTGTACCGAGATACAGTGAAAAGCTTTTGTTGCGTTCTAACCAGCCAGCGGAAAGACAATACATGATTACAATCGAGCCATCTGTAGTGTACAGATACGTGATAAGGGGGACAGGTCTGAGAGGAGATTAAGAAGATCATAGTAAGTAAGAAATGTTGCTGTAGATTGTAGGAGTTGAGATATAAGAGTGTGGAGCGATTATAATATGTGATTGTGGATCTGCTTCAGTGGCAAGCAGGCAGATAGTCGCCTGGGTTTCGTACGTTGCGAGAGATGCGATTCTTTTCCGTATCGTATCTCCGGTCGCTCTGCGGCCTAACATCGTGGAGGCCTTGCTCAGGACTGAGGCCTTGCTCGGGACTGACTTTGAGCCTCACCGCGGGGCGTGGGCTTAGCATCGGAGCCGATTGCTTGCCTGGAATCGACGCTCCAACCACGCCCTGCGGACTTTAACATCAAGTAGCTCGCAGTCTCGGGTTGAGACCGATGTTGGGAAGCTCCAAAAGCCGCACGACGTTCGACTAGCCCTGACCTGGGGTAGTTTTCCCAGCGGAGGGGAGCTGAGATTTACCCCCCCCCCCCCACCGATGCAGGAGCTTGATCGCCCTGACGAGGAGGCCTGCCACTAACAGGTAAGATCGTCCCGTCAACAGAAGGTTAGTGGCCCCCGACTGCTGGAGGACAAAGAAGGGAGAGATTGAACTTTTTTTCGCCTTCCATCACAGTGAGGAATGTGGAGGGGTCACTGTGGTGGATGTTTATGTTACAATGTGTTTTGTGTGTTCCGTTGCTTTTTATTTGTATGACTGACTTGGCAAATGAAAATCCTCGTATGTTGCAAAACGTACTTGGCTAATAAAGTACTATTATGATTATGATTATGGGTTGTGCGCCATCTTGGAGGGATTTCTACACATGCTCAGTTTGTTTAGGATTCAGTCTTACTGCATTGTACAATTGATGGGACAAGTTTGGAGGGATATGGCCCAATTGCAGGCAGGTGGGACGAGTGTAGATGGGACATGTTGGGCGGTGTGGGCAAGTTGGTTCAAAGGGCATGTTTCCACACTGTATCACTATGACTCTATGACTCCAAGTGAATTGTAGTTATAACATGAAGATTAAGTCCAAGGAAAAGAAAAATCTTCTCCTTCCCATTAATCAATTTCAACGGCAAGACTGCATAAT
The DNA here is from genome assembly GCF_010909765.2 of Amblyraja radiata. Lineage (NCBI taxonomy): Eukaryota > Metazoa > Chordata > Chondrichthyes > Rajiformes > Rajidae > Amblyraja > Amblyraja radiata. Next base: position 106,219,274 of record NC_045960.1, read on the forward strand.
AGAATATAATTGGAGGTGTGATCTATTAATCACATAGCCTGGGATAAAATGCTGACTTAAAACTATTTCAAATGGAACTTAATCTCCTGGAAGAAAAAATGGCTTTGTTTCTCATTCTAATCTGTAAAGTCTGATGCCATGGCATTAAACCACTTATTTCATTCAGGTGACATTTTACCTGTACTCGGTACCTTAGTACACGTGACAATAAACTAATGAACTGAACTCTTTTTACTTTTGGACACAGTCCAATAATTACAGTTTGTAATATTAATCCTCAATTATTTGCACAATTATTTTATACTCAATTTGCTTCTGTAAAATTGTCCCTAGTGAGTAGGATCAAATTAGACTGTGGGCTGATCGCTTGTCGGATCTGACTCAGTGAGCAGAAGGGCCTATTTCCACGCTGTATCTCTAAAGTAAATCTGCACGTCTTTGGAATTTAAGGAAACCAAAGCACCTGGAGAAAAACCGCGCGGTCACGGGGAGAATGTACAAACTCCGTACAGAGAGCACCTGTGATCAGGATCGAACCAGGGTCCCTGGCGCTGTATAAGGCAGCAACTCTAACGCTTTGCCACAGTGCCAGCAATGCAGAGAATGATTTCTGTTATGCAGAGGGGCAGCGGCAGTCACTATAGATAGTCATAGAGTGAGACACTGTGGAAATAGGCCCTTTGGCCCAACTTGCCCACACCGACCAACATGTCCCATCTACCCTGGTCCCACCTGCCTGTGTTTGGCCCATATCCCTCTAAACCTATCCCATCCACGTTCCTCTCTAAATGTTTCTTAAATGTTGTGATAGTCCCAGCCTCAACTATCTCCTCCAGCAGCTCGTTCCATACACCGTCCACCCTGTGAAAAGGTTACCTCTCAGGTTACCTATTAAATCTTTCTCCCCTCACTTTAAACCTATGCCTACTCGTTCTCCGTTCCCCTACTCTGGGCAAGAGAATCTGTGCGTTTACCCAATCTATTCCTCTCATCATTTCAAGCTACTGTAAGTAGATTTGTTTTTAGTTTAGTTTAGAGATACAGCGTGGAAACAGGCCCTTCGGCCCACCGAGTCCGTGCTGACCAGTGATCCCCGCACACTAACACTATCCTACACACACTAGAGACCATGTACAATTACACCAAACCAATTAACCTCCAAACTTGTACGTCTTTGGAGTGTGGGAGGAAACCGAAGATCTCGGAGAAAACCCACGCGGGTCACGGGGAGAACGTGCAAACTCCGTACAGACAGCACCCGTAGCCGGGATGGAACCCGGGTCTCTGGCGCTGCGTCACCAAGTAGAAGCCAATACAAACTGGGCAACAGGAAATCAATAATCTGTTTCATACTCCAAGAGATTTTATTTGCCATTGCAAATCAAACTTGATGTAAAACAGACTGCCGATTTCTTGTCACTGAATTTGTTCTGCTGACAAAGACTAATTACACCCTATATATATTTTAAGAAATGGTGTATAATGAACAATTTTATGCCCCATTGACCATCAGATTGTGTGGACAATTGGATAATTAACACAGTGTTTGTTGACTACACTTATTAGTTGCCAGAGAATCTATTTCAGGTTGGCACGCTGGTGCAGCTGGTAGAGTTGCTGCCTCACAGCGCCAGAGACCCGGGTCCCATCCTGACCTCAGGTGCTGTTTGCGTGGAGTTAGCTCGTTCTCCCCGTGACTGTGTGGGTTTTCTCCGGGTGCTCTTGTTTCCTCCCACATCTTAAGGACGTGCAGTTAATTGATTTCTGTAATTTGTAAATTGTCCCTAGTACCGCGGCACGGTGGCGCAGCGGTAGTGTTGCTGCCTGACAGCGCCGGAGAAGCCGGGTTCCATCCCGACTACGGGCGCTGTCTGTACGGAGTTTGCACGTTCTCCCTGTGACCTGCGTGGGTTTTCTCCAAAATCTTCAGTTTCTTTTTTTTCTTTTTATAATCTTTTTATTAGAGGCAGGTACATATCATATTGAAAACATTTCATGTATATCATTCCAACTACTAATATTATCAATTGATATTAACACTGCTTCTAGTATTTTTTTTATATAGGTAGAAAATAAGAAAGAGAAATAAAAAAAGAAATAAATATAATAAAGAAGAATGGAATAATTTACTAAAAATACAACTTTGGAGATAAGTTCATAAATTATAAAGTATAACTTTTCATCTGATCCATAATTCGAGTTTCAGTCAGGTTCACGTGCCGAGCCAGTCTGCCCCTTCAAGTAGTCAATGAATGGAGACCATATTCTGATTAAAAGTTCTTGTTTGTCCATTAAGACAATTCTGATTCTTTCCAAGTGTAAGGTCTCCGACATTTCCACAATCCACATTTTAATTGTGGGGGTAATTGGACCTTTCCAAAATCTTAATATTAATGTTTTCCCAGTTATTATACTATACTCGATCTTCAGTTTCTTCCCACACTCCAAAGGCTTACAGGTTTGCAGGTTAATTGGCTTGGTGTAATTGTAAATTGTCTCTAGTGTGTGTGGATTTGTGTTAATATGTAGGGATCATTCGTTGACGTGGACTCGGTGGGCCGAAAGGCATGTCTCTACGCTGTATCTCTAAAACTAAAACTAAAAGGTATAGGTGATAGTGTTAGTGTAAGGGTGATCCTAATGGGCCTGTCCCACTTAGGCGATTTTACAGCGGACTGCAGGCGATTGTCAAGTTGCCGGCAGTCGCCTGAAAAACCGGGAACTGGAATGGCGAGTGTCAGAGCGGAACACACACAAACACATCGCAAAGGCGGGGGCCAGGGCAAGTGGGGCAACGCTGTCTAAAAAATACCCATGGTGCAAAGCGAAGGTGATACAGACACACACCGCGATGAACAAGAAGGTTGGCGCTGTAATTAAGATGGCTAAAGCAGAGTGTACGGTAAGTCCTTTAAAAGAGGGGGGGGGAGGGGGGAGAAGGGGGAAGAAGGGGGGGGGAAGGAGTAGAGACAACTTTTAAGAAGCCTGAGATACACGGCTGTGAAGTTCGGCGGGCATTTAACATTACCGGTTCTGAAAACTACTGCTTACCTTTTTTTTCCCCAAATGAGCCAATGAAATTCACCGGTCAGCACCGGCTACAACCTACAAGAACCTCCGAGAACCTTCGACCTCCTGGCAACCCACTAGGAACTCCTTGCGACTTCATTCTAGTCGCCACTAATTTTTCAACATGTTGAAAAACTCTCGCCGACCATAATGAGGCCGCGATTAGTTCCCAAAATGTGGGAACTCCTCACGACCATGAAGGCAACTCCCCGGCAACCCACCCACGAACATGTGGCGACCATGTGGTGACTGCATAGTCTCCTGCAGTCGCCTAAAAAGTCGCCTAAGTGGGACAGGCCCATACAGGCGACTACCGGTGACGAGGACAATGGAATTCACCGAAGTCAGCACTGGCAACAACCTATGACAGCACCTACGACAACCTACAACAGCCCAAATTGTCGCCACTGTCGGCGAAGAATTTTCAACATGTTGAAAAATTTTCGGCAGTCGCCTGAAGTCGTCTGAATAATCGCCTAAATGGGACAGGCCCCAATCAGGTGAGCGTTTGCAGTCTAATTTGCCTCTGTAAAATTAACGCTAATATCTGGAATTCTCTGGAATTATCTGCTACAGAAGGTAGTTGAGGCCAGTTCATTGGCTATATTTAAGAGGGAGTTAGATGTGGCCCTTGTGGTTAATGGTATCAGGGGGTATGGAGAGAAGGCAGGTACAGGTACATATGGGACGACAGATGGCACAATGGGCTAAGTGTTCGGCTGGCAACCGGAAGGTAGCCGGTTCGAATCCCGCTTGGAGTGCATACTGATGTTGTGTCCTTGGGCAAGACACTTCACCCACCTTTGCCTGTGTGTGAATGTGTGTGAGTGATTGGTGGTGGTCGGAGGGGCCGAATGGCCTACTCCTGCACCTATTTTCTATGTTTCTATGTTTCTAATATGTAATGTATAGGGAATGGATGAGCAAGTGGGGACACATGGGACCAGTGTGAACAGATAATGAATGGTCGGTGTGGACTCGGTGGGCCAAAAGGTCTGTTTCCATGCCGTGTCTCTAAAACTAAAACTAAAACTATTTCGTTCAAACAGAACCAGACCAGGGGATAATGTAGAATGAATTGCAAAAGATAAATAGTTTATTCTTTGGATGTAAGGTGGATGTTTCCACTAGTGGAGGAGTCTAGGACCAGAGGTCACAGCCTCAGAATTAAAGGACGTTCCTTTAGGAAGAAGATGATGAGAAATTTCTTCAGTCAGAGGGTGGTGAATCCGTGGAATTCATTGCTGTGTAGGCCGTCAATGGATGTTTTTAAGACGGAGATTGATTAATACGGGTGTCAGGTGTTATGGGGAGAAGGCAGGAGAATGGGGTTGAGAGGGAAAGATGGATCAGCCGTGATTGAGTGATGGAGTAGACTTGATGGGCCAAATGGCCTAATTCTGCTCATTTCACTTATGAACTTACGAACATTAAACCCTTCCTGAAATTATTCACCCCTCAGCTGTTCCACCTATTGCCAACCAGGCTTTGTCCTGCCCCTCTTCTCCACTAACTTTCTTTCGTCAAACCTCCCTCCACCTCAAATCAGTCTGAAGAATGGTCCTGATCCGAACCGAGATGCTGCCTGACCCACTGAATTACTCCAGCACTTTGTAACTTTGTAACTTTTCCTTCCGTAAACTATCATCTGCAGTTCCTTGTTTCCACTTCTTCATGTATTGCTCGAAGTTGGGAGGTCATGTTGCAGTTGTTCAAGACATTGGTGAGGCCACATCGGGAGACGCTTGTTCAGTTTTGGTCGCCCAGTTACAGGAAAGCTGTGTAAGAAGGAACTGCAGATGCTGGTTTAAACCAAAGGCAGACACGGTGTATAAGATCATGAAGGAATAGACAGGTAAATACACAATCTTGTACAAGGAATCAAGAACAACGGTTTAAGGTGAGGGATGAAAGATTTAATAGTAACCTGAGAGGCAATATTTTTACATAAAAGATGGTTTATCGTACCATATATGGCAGGTATATGGATCAAGCCGCTGGAGGATGTAATTGAGGAAGGTATCACACTATCACAATGTTTAAAAATCATTTGGACAGGTACATAGATAGGACAGGTTTAGAGGAATATGGGCCAAACGCAGGCAGGTGGGACTAGTTTAGCTGGGACATGGCTGTAGATGGTGTAGATGGGACATGGACACAGCATTTTGGTCTACTGTAGATAGGACATGTTGGTTGGTGTGGGCAAGTTGGGCCGAAGGGCCTGTTTCCACGCTGTATGACTCTATGACGACAGATGGCACAATGGGCTAAGTGTTCGGCTGGCAACCGGAAGGTAGCCGGTTCGAATCCCGCTTGGAGTGCATACTGTCGTTGTGTCCTTGGGCAAGACACTTCACCCACCTTTGCCTGTGTGTGAATGTATGTGAATGTGTGTGAGTGATTGGTGGTGGTCGGAGGGGCCGTAGGTGCAGATTGGCAGCCACGCTTCCGTCAGTCTGCCCCAGGGCAGCTGTGGCTACAGAAGTAGCTTACCACCACTGAGTGTGACTGAGGAGTGAATGAATAATGCGATGTAAAGCGCCTTGAGTATTAGAAAGGCTCTATATAAATCCCATCCATTATTATTATTATTATTATGACTCAATGACTTGCCTGGCCCCAGCTCTTTTTACAGGCCATCTTCCCCCTACTCCATCAGTATGCCCATGGATCCTGGTCCAAATTGCCCACCACAGATGCTGCCTGACCTGCCGTGTTTTCCCAGCAGCTTATGTTCTGCTTGAGATTTCAGCATCTGCAGTCTCTTGCAACTCAATTCTTTTAAGTGGTGTTTCGTCAAATACATGAGTGCATGAATCAACCTTACTTCATCAATTACTCTGTGGCTTCAGCAAGGATCAATTTAGTCAAACGTGATTTGCCTTTCACAAATCTATGTTATCTTCCATTCCTCAGCCCATTCTTTTCAAAATGCCAAGTAAATATCTCCTGGATTCTAGGCTCCAGAACGCTTCCTTACCAATAATATTGCTGGCAGGCAAAGTATTCTGTCCTGGGCCTCCTCCACTGTCAGAGTGGGGCCACACGCAAATTGGAGGGACCACACTTCATATTTAATGCTATTGAGGGAGTGCAGCGTAGGTTTACAAGGTTAATTCCCGGGATGGCGGGACAGTCATATGCTGAGAGAATGGAGCAGCTGGGCTTGTACACTCTGGAGTTTAGAAGGATGAGAGAGGATCTCATTGAAACATATACAATTGTTAAGGGTTTGGACACGCTAAAGGCAGGAAACATGTTCCCGATGTTGGGGGAGTCCAGAACCAGGGGCCACAGTTTAAGAATAAGGAGTAAGGTATTTAGAACGGAGACGAGGAAACACGTTTTCTCACAGAGAGTGGTGAGCCTGTGGGATTCTCTGCCTCAGAGAGTGGTGGAGGCGGGTTCTCTGGATGCCTTCAAGAGAGAGCTAGATAGGGCTCTTAAAAATACCTTAGTCAGGGGATATGGGGAGAAGGCAGGAACGGGGTGCAGATTGGGGATGATTAGCCATGATCGCATTGAATGGCGGTGCTGGCTCGAAGGGCCGAATGGCCTACTCCTGCACCTATTGTCTATTGTCTATTGTCTATTTCACTTGGGCAACTTACACCCCAGCGGTATGAACTTTGTTTTCTCTAACTTCAAGCACCCCTTGTATTCTCTCTATCTCCGTCCTCGATCATACAGCCAGTTCCACTGTTCACATCCAATATCCCTTTGTTCTCACCTCTTCCACAGCCGACAATGGGACCATTGTGGGCTCCACCTTTCCTTGGTCATTGGTGCCGGCTCTGATCTGCTCTGAACCTTTTCATACCTCTGGTTTCCCCTCTCCCCGGACTCTCAGTCTGAAGAAGGGTCTCGGTCCAAAACGTCACCCATTCCTTCTCTCCAGGGATGCTGCTTGGCCCGCTGAGTTACTCCAGCATTTTGTGTCTATCTTTGGTGTAAACCAGCATCTGCAGTTCCTTCCTGCACAGCTAATAGAGCTGCTGCTTCAGAGTGCTTGAGTCTGGGGTTCAGTGCACTAACTCTGGGTGCTGTCTATGTGGAGTTTGCATACTCTCTGTGTGGCTGAGTGGGTTTCTTCCAGGTGCTCCAGCTTCCTCCCAGACCCTAAAGAATGTGCAGGTCAGTCGGTCTTTTGGCCCATAAATTATCTCCATATGTAGGTAGAAACTGGGCAGATTTGATAAAGTGAACATGGAACAGAACAGTCCAGCACAGGAGCAGGCCCTTTGGCCCACAATGTCTGTGCCAAACATGATGTCTAATCTCTTCTGCCTGCACGTGGTCCATATCCCTCCATTCCCTGCATGGCCATTCGGCCCATCGAGTCTACTCCGCCATTCAATCATGGCTGATCTATCTCAACCCCATTCTCCTGCCTTCTCCCCATAACCCCTGACAACCCTTACCAATTAAAGAATCTGTCAATCTCCACTTTAAATATATCCATTGAAGTCCACAGATTCACCACCTTCTGACCAATGAAAATCCTTTTCATCACCTTTCTAAAGGTATGTCCTTTTATTCTAACACTCTGGCCTCCAGTCCTGGACTCTCCCACTAGTGGAAACATCCTCTCCACATCCACACCATCCAGGCCTTTCACTATTCTCTAGGTTTCAATGAGCCCCCCCCCCCCTCAACCTTCTAAATTCCAGCCCAGTACCATCATATGCTCATCATATGTTAACCCAATTGTGCCTGGAATATTTCTTGTAAAACTCCTCTGGGCCCACACCAGTATCTGCGCATCTTTCCTCAGATATGGGGCCCAAAACTGGTCCTAATACTCCAAATGCCATTTGACCATTGCCTTATAGAGCCTCAGCATTACATCCCTGTTTTTGTATTGTAGCCCTCTCGAATAAATGCTAGCATTGCATTTGCCTTCCTTACTACCGATTCAACTTGCAAATTAACTTTTTCGGAATCCTGCACCAGCACTCGCAAGTTCCTATGCACCTCTGGAATGTTTGCTCCCACTCCAAAGTCATACAGGTTTGTAGGTTAATTTGGCTTGGGTGAAAATTGTAAATTGTCCCTAGTGTGTAGAATAGTACTGGTGTATGGGGATCGCTGGTCGGTGCAGACTCGGTGGGCTGATTAGCCTGTTTCCACATTGTATCTCTAAACTAAACAAATTTCCATAATTTCCACTACAAATAGATCTGCCATAAGGTGGATATAGTTATGGAGTCATAAAGCATGAAACAGGCCGTTCGGCCCAACTCATCCATGCTGACCAACATGCTCCATCTTAGCTAGTCTAAGGTGCCCAAGTATAGCCCTTATCCCTCTAAAATATTACTATCCATGCGCCTGTTCAAATGTCTTTTAAATGATGTTATTGTACCTGCCTCAACTACCTCCTCTGGCAGCTCCTACCATACACCCACCACTCACTGTGTGAAAACAATTGCCCCTCACGTTCCTATTAAATCTTCCCCTCTCACCTTTGCTCTCTGGTTCCTCATTCACCATATCTATTCTCCTCATGATTTTATACACTTCTATAAGATCACCCCTGGGTTGAACAGGCTAGGACTTTATTCCTTCTTCCTGCGCTCCAAGGAAGCCTCGTAAACCTTCTCTGCACTTTTTCCAGCTGAATGGCATCTTTTGCACTCTGAATGACACCTTTAAATGTGCTCGATTAATTAAGGAATTATGCAGACCTAATTGGTTACAATACAATTTTTAGAGAACTGCTTAAACGTCACTTCAGAAATTGACAAGCAGAAAACATAGAAACATAGAAATTAGATGCAGGAGTAGGCCATTCGGCCCTTCGAGCCTGCACCGCCATTCAATATGATCATGGCTGATCATCCAACTCAGTATCCCGTACCTGCCTTCTCTCCATACCCTCTGATCCCCTTAGCCACAAGGGCCACATCTAACTCGCTCTTAACTATAGCCAATGAACTGGCCTCGACTACCCTCTGTGGCAGAGAGTTCCAGAGATTCACCACTCTCTGTGTGAAAAAAGTTTTTCTCATCTCGGTTTTAAAGGATTTCCCCCTTATCCTTAAGCTGTGACCCCTTGTCCTGGACTTCCCCAACATCGGGAACAATCTTCCTGCATCTAGCCTGTCCAACCCCTTAAGAATGTTGTAAGTTTCTATAAGATCCCCTCTCAATCTCCTAAATTCTAGAGAGTATAAACCAAGTCTATCCAGTCTTTCTTCATAAGACAGTCCTGACATCCCAGGAATCAGTCTGGTGAACCTTCTCTGCACTCCCTCTAGGGCAATAATGTCCTTCCTCAGATTTGGAGACCAAAACTGTACGCAATACTCCAGGTGTGGTCTCACCAAGACCCTGTACAACTGCAGCAGAACCTCCCTGCTCCCTGCCTTGGAAAAAAAATTTGTTTCTTGTAATCTCCCCACAGCCATGAGATATCATGGTCTCTGAAGAACACAGCTGGTACTTTCACCGCGGAAAGCCGTTGAACTAATAAATGATTGCTCCTGTTGAAACTCTCTTAAACAATGTAATGTACAACCCCTAACTCCCTTTTCCCCATTGGCACAATTAATTTTATAATATGGTTTTCTATAACACAGTTTTCTTAGAAATGCAACTATTATCGAGTCATAGTCATACAGATTGGAAACAGGCCATTTGGCCCACCTGGTCCATACTGACCAACATGCTCCATCTTCAGTCGTCCCACCTGCCTGCATTTGCCCATATCCCTCTTAACCTGTCCTATCCATGTTTCTGTCTAATTGCTTCTTAAATGTTGCGATAGTACCTGCCTCAACTGCCTCCTCTGACAGCTCGTTCCATGCACCCACCGCCCTTTGTCTAAAAAAAATTAACCTATTAATCCTATTAAATCTTTCCCCCCCTCACAAACCTACTGTATGTCCTCTGGTTCTCGATTCCCCTACTCTGGGTAAAAGACTCTGCAGTTTCCTGATCTGTTCCTCTCATGATTTTGTCGCCCAAGACGAGCGGAGAGCACAGGAGATCGATACCAGGCACCCCCTGCACCGACACACAGCACCTCCACCTCCACCCCGACTGAAACCCAGAGCCAGTTTCTTGCAGACAGTCCCACCTCTCCAGACAACCAAAAGAAACAGCAAGGACCAACACCTGGAAAGATGAATGGAACCAGCTCAACACACGAGCCCACGACTGGATGGAGAGAGGAGAGAGGAATCACTCCGACTGAATGCCTCGCCAGCGGGCACGACCTCCCATGGCCAACCTGGAAGACCCTCAACAGAGTGGAGCAGGGGAGGTGCAAAGCACTTATGAAAGCATGGAACTACCAGGCAGAAGACACATGCAGCTGTGGAGCAGTACAGACAATGTCCCACCTACTGGAGTGTGACGACGCCCCCCAGTGCAGCCCCCAGGACCTGGCTGAACCGACCCGACCAGCTGTGACCTGCGCCAGATACTGGCAGAACGACATCTGAGATTGCAACGGACTCGAAGAAGAAGATGATTTTGTACACCTCGATAAGATCACCCTTCATCCTTTGTGCGCTCGAAGGAATAGAATCCCAGCCTACTCAACTGTTCCTATAGGGCCTGTCCCATTTGCCGATTTTATTCGGCGACTGCCGGCGTCATATCAGTGTGGCCAAAAGATTTTGAGCATTTCAAAATCCAGCGGCGACATAAAAAAATATTGCGGTACTTGAAAAAATACCGGCGCATCACCCACAAATTTTTCGGTGGCCTGGTACGTCAGCCAGGCAGTCGTCGAAAAAATCGGCAAGTGGGACGGGCCCTTATAGCTCAGACTCGCAAGTCCTGGCAACATCCTCGTAAATCTTCTCTGCACCCTTTCCAGCTTGACTACATCGTTCCTATAACATGGTGACCACAACTGAATACTCTAAATGTGGCCTCACCAACGCCTCATACAACTGCAACATCACCTCACCACATTACGTTAAAGAACCACTTGTATTATGAATTCCACCAGTTCGTATTCCCCACCCCTTTATTTACCTACAATACAATACAATACAATACAATACAATACGATACAATTTATTGTCATTTGGACCCCTTGAGGTCCAAACGAAATGTTGTTTCTGCAGCCATACATTACAAACAAATAGACCCAAGACACAACATAATTTACATAAACATCCATCACATTGCTGTGATGGAAGGCCAAAAAAACTTATCTCTCCACTGCACTCTCCCCCCCGATGTCAGAGTCAGAGTCAAAGTCAAAGCCCCCGGCGGGCGATGGCGATTGTCCCGCGGCCATTAAAGCCACGCCGGGTGATGCAAGGTCGCACACCGGGTTCTTGATGTTAGAGCCCCCGGCGTGCGCTCGCAGAGTCCCGCGGCCATTCCAAGCCGCGCGGGGCGGTGATGTAGGCCCCGCTCCAGGAGCTCTTCAACCCCGCAACTCGGGCGGGAGAAGTCGCCGTTGCAGGAGCCCTGAAAAGCGGTCTCCCTCCAGGGACCCGCGGGCTCCCGGTGCCGCCGTCCGCCAGACCCGCAGTTGCAGCCACCGAATCTCTGGGGGTCGAGCCGCAGCAGCGTCCACCACCGCTCCACCCGCTCCGGACTCGGCCAGCTCCGCGACGGTGAGGTGAGTAGTCGGCACCAGAGCCCCTGGTCTTCCTGTTGGAGGCCGTAAGTCGCGCCGCCCGCCGCCCACCTGTGACCCATTCTATCTCACAAACCCATGAACTCGCCCGATTCTTTCACCAGTCACCTACACTGAAGGGGGATTTACTGGAGCCATTGAACCCAGCGGCACATCATCAGGATGCAGGAGGAAAGTGGAGCATAAAGCTGAAAGCCACACAGTCAAGTGGAGAACATGCAAACTCCTCGCACACAGCACAGCTTGGGTTGGGATCAGCTCCATCCAAGACCGCAAAACATTGCAGCGATATTTAGAAGATTGAGGGGGGATCTTATAGAATATTCTTCAGGGGTTGGACAGGCTAGATGCAGGAAGATTGTTCCCGATGTTGGGGAAGTCCAGAACAAGGGGTCACAGTTTAAGGATAAAGGGGAAATCCTTTAGGACTGAGATGAGAAAAACATTTTTCATACAGAGAGTGGCGAATCTGTGGAATTCTCTGCCACAGAAGGTAGTTGAGGCCAGTTCGTTGGCTATATTTAAGAGGGAGTTAGATGTGGCCCTTGTGGCTAAAGGGATCAGGGGGTATGGAGAGAAGGCAGGTACAGGATACTGAGTTTAATGATCAGCCATGATCATATTGAATGGCGGTGCAGGCTCGAAGGGCCGAATGGCCTACTCCTGCACCTATTTTCTATGTTTCTATGTCTATATTTCTATGAATTGTGGACGCAGCCCAGACCATCACACAAACTAACCTCCCTTCCATTGACTCCATTTATACCTCACGCTGCCTCGGCAAGGCCAGCAGCATCATCAAGGACGAGTCGCTCCCTGGCCGCTCCCTCTTCTCCCCTCTCCCATCAGGCAAATGGTATAGAAATGTGAAAACGCACACCTCCAGATTCAGAGACAGTTTCTTCCCAGCTGTTATCAGGCAACTGAACCATCCTACCACAACCAGAGAGCGGTGCTGAACTACTATCTACCCCATTGGTGACCCTCGGACTATCTTTGATTGGACTTGGCTGGCTTTACCTTGCACTAAACGTTATTGCCTTATCATGAATCTATACACTGTAAATGGCTCGATTGTAATCATGTATTGTCTTTCTGCTGACTGGATGGTATGCCACAAAAGCACTGTACCTCGAGCAGTAGGAGAGGATTAGCATCATCTCCAGAGTAGTGTTAGCTCCATCAACGATGTTTTGAAGGACTATATCACACAAAGTGTCTTCAAGGTACAGGACAATAACCACTTCCAGACACAAGGAACTGCAGATGCTGGTTTACAAAACAACACAAGGTCCTGGAGTATCTCCTGAAGACACAGATAGGTGACGTTCCTAGTTCAGATTTCTACTTTTATTTATCCATCGCGACGTGTATTTATTGTCAACTTCATACTGAGTTTAATTTTCATAAGTTCTTGTTCATAAGTTATAGGAGCCGAATAGCACCATTCGGCCTATCGAGTATACTCCCCTATTCAATCATGGCTGGTGGTTTGAGTGGTGATGCCATCGAGAGTGGCTGCCTAGCCTTCAGCTGTCCTTTCATTCTTTTTGTTATTTTTAGTCTGTTTTAAAGTTTGTTTTTGGCTGTCTTTTAGTTTTTTAATGTGGGGGAGGGGGGGACGGGTAAACTGTTTCCTTTGTCACTCCCTGGTCGAGGATGCCACTCTTCTCCGAACCGTATCTTCGCCCCCCCCCCCCCTCCTCGTGGCCTACCACCTGGATTGGCGCGGCCTTTCCTGCTGGGGACCGACCAGAGCCTCAGCTTCAGCAGCGGCGGCGCAGCACTGGATTCCACCGCGGAGCGAGCGATGCCTTACCGGATTTGCCGTGTTGGAGCTCCGGGGTGCTGGGACTGCCGACTTTGAACACCGTGGAGCTGTGGTCTGCGGAGCTCGCAGCCGCTGGCGGCGCTGACTTTCCAGCCACGGACGGCGCTGACTTTAACATCGCGGAGCCTTGGGATCTCTCGCCGAGGTCGCCAGCGTTGAATCTCCGCCCAGTTCGGCCTGTGGACCTCGGAAGTCGCGGTCTCCGGTAGGAAGCGGATGATTTGGAGGCTCCGGGCCGCTGAGAGTGTTCTTCTGTTTGGAGCCCTGAAACATCGGGTCCGTAGCGCCGACTGCGGAGGCCTCAATAGGCCCCGACCACAGGTGAATAGAGGAAGAGGACTGAACTTTGGTGCCTTCCCTCACAGTGGGAAACATTGATTCCACTGTGGGGGGAATGTTTTTTATGTTTTATGTTAAATTCTAAAATGTTGTGTTTATCTTATTTGTGTGCTGCATGGTAACTCAAATTTCACTGCGCCAATTGGTGTATGTGACAATAAATGTCCTTTGACCTATCTCTCCCTCCTAACCCTATTCTCCTGCCTTCTACCCATAACCCCTGACACCCGTACTAATCAAGAACCTGGCTATCTCTGCCATAAAGATATCCACTGACTTGGCCTCCACAGTCGTCTGTGGCAACGAATTCCACAGATTCACCACCCTCCGACGAAAGAAATTCCTCCTCAGAAATAGATAGAATCTTTCTAGATTCATGATGGGAGGAGAATGGGGTTCCGAGGGAGAGATAAATCAGCCATGATTGAACGGTGGAGTAGACTTGATAGGCCGGATGGCTTAATTCTGCTTCTATCACATGAATGTGAATTTTTGGCAACGCATGATTACAATTGAGCCATCCGCGGTGTACAGATACTCGATAAAGGGAATAACGTTTAGTTCAAGAACTAAACTACTGAACTAATGTTTATTCGCTGGGCAACAGGTGATGGGAAAGGTATTAGCTATGCTCAAGTTATAATTAGTTTTACCTTTGCAATGACGAAATGAACCTTGTTGATTAACCCATCCATCAGCTTACACATCAGCCTGCCATTAATGTGGAATAATAATCAGAAATAATAAATCGTCAACTTTGGCAGCCCCAGAACCTTATTTGAATTGCCAATTACAAGGTCTTTGGTCTAACACAAATAGCCTTTGGTGATTCACAAGGTTAAATCCATTAAAATGACTTGCTGTACAAAAGCTGAAGTGCACCAGTATGATCATAGAAACATAGAAACATAGAAATTAGGTGCAGGAGTAGGTCATTCGGCCCTTCGAGCCTGCACCGCCATTCAATATGATCATGGCTTATAGAAACATAGAAACATAGAAATTAGGTGCAGGAGTAGGCCATTCGGCCCTTCGAGCCTGCACCGCCATTCAATATGATCATGGCTGATCATCCAACTCAGTATCCCGTACCTGCCTTCTCTCCATACCCTCTGATCCCCTTAGCCACAAGGGCCACATCTAACTCCCTCTTAAATATAGCCAATGAACTGGCCTCAACTACCGTCTGTGGCAGAGAGTTCCAGAGATTCACCACTCTCTGTGTGAAAAGTGCACCAGTATGATCATAGAAACATAGAAACATAGAAATTAGGTGCAGGAGTAGGCCATTCGACCCTTCGAGCCTGCACCGCTATTCAATATGATCATGGCTTATAGAAACATAGAAACATAGAAATTAGGTGCAGGAGTAGGCCATTCGGCCCTTCGAGCCTGCACCGCCATTCAATATGATCATGGCTGATCATCCAACTCAGTATCCCGTACCTGCCTTCTCTCCATACCCCCTGATCCCTTTAGCCACAAGGGCCACATCTAACTCCCTCTTAAATATAGCCAATGAACTGGCCTCAACTACCCTCTGTGGCAGAGAATTCCACAGATTCACCACTCTCTGTGTGAAAAATATGTTTCTCATCTCGGTCCTAAAATATTTCCCCTTTATCCTTAAACTGTGACCCCTTGTTCTGGACTTCCCCAACATTGGAAACAATCTTCCTGCATCTAGCCTGTCCAACCCCTTACGAAGATCTATAAGATCCCCCCTCAGTCTTCCCTTAATTGACCATATACACATGGGGGAGTCCATGCTTAAATGGCAGAGGCAGGTTAGTGACAACTATGGGCGGCACAATGGCGCAGCGGTAGAGTTGCTGCATTACAGCACCAGAGACCCAGGTTCAAACCTGACCACGGGTGCTGCCTGCGCGGAGATGGAACGTTCTCCCCGTGACCTGTGTGCAAGGTTTGTAGGTTGATTGGTTTGGCATAAATGTAAATTGTCCCGAGTGTGTGATGTACAAGGACACACAGGTTTCATTGTACCTCTCCTTTTCCTAATCTGACACCATTCAGATAATAATCGGCCTTCATGTTCTTGCTACCAAAGTGGATAACCTCACATTTACCCATATTATACTGCATCTGCCATGCGTCAGCCCACTCACCCAACCTATCCAAGTCACCCTGCAGCCTCATAGCATCCTCCTCATGTTAAAATTGACCAAATTAAAGATACTATAAAATGGAGAATCCCTGCATTTGTCAGAATTGCTTAACTTTTGTCAGTGGAAAATACAGGCTGTGGATGGCACCGACCAGTCTGAGCCTCAGATTGATATGCAGGATGGTGAAAGATCCAGGTCTTCTCCTCATTTCCCCATAATTGGTAATATGTATTAAAACTCTGTAAATAAACTTAAATGCATTGATATGATTGGATTGCTGCAAAGGAATTATAAATAATGTAAATAATGTTGCAAGACAGTTACCCTGCCGTTTGTTGATTGGCTAAAGTGTTAAGCCCTGGCAGAATTGTTTTGTGTTCCAGGGTAAATGTTGCATTATTCCGTTAGTTAGCTTCCTTCCAGAAGCTTCTGCAAGAAACATTGTATGGAAGACTCTGTAATTGGTTTGGGAAATTGTCAATAATGTATTGATGTAATTAATATGTTTGATTGGACTGTAAAGAGACCACCCCTATGTAGTTTGGCCCCTCAAGGTTCGTGGACCTATAAAAGGTAGCCCCATTTTAGGTCGGTGTCGATCATCTGGAGGAACGCTTGGGACTCTGTGACCTTTTGGAGTGTGTCTGCTTGCATGAGGCTGAAGGGTTTGGCCAAGCAGAGACAAGGATCGAACCCGTGGTGGTTTAGGTATCGTATAGGGGAATTTGCTGTTCAATCTAAAAATAAAGTTTAGTTGTTCCAGTGTTTTTTACTGAACTAGGCTTGGAAGGTAGGCCCGAGACGAGCGTATTTACACTCACAGCTCACACTGCCACCGAGCTTTGTGTTATCTGCAAACCTTGTTCTGCATACGGGTCGGGACGCATGTCTGTGAGTGGATGGCGGGCCACATCTATCACGTGTACACATGGATCCCGCCCCCATCCCACCCCGGAGGGCAGGCATCAAATCACGTGTTCACAGAAGGTAGACAAAAATGTTGGAGAAACTCAGCGGGTGAGGCAGCTTCATGCAATCCTTGCATGTCTCACCCGCTCGTCCGGCCGGATGATTACGGGGAAAAAAATCCACCTGCGGGCCGGATGATTTCAGGTTACGGGCCGCATTCGGCCCGGGGGCCGTGGGTTGCCGACCCCTGGTCTAAATCGTTAATATATATTGTAAATAACTGGGGTCCCTGCACTGAGCCTCGCAGCACCCCACTAGTCACTGCCTGCCATTCATAACAGGACCCGTTAATTCCTACTCTTTGCCTCCTGTCTGCCAACCAGTTCTCTATCCATGTCAATGCCCTACTCCCAATACCATGTGCTTTAATTTTGCACACTAATCTCATGTGTGAGACCTGGTCAAAGGCTTTTTGCAAGTCCAGATACACCACATCCACTGGCTCTCCCTTATCCATTCTACTTGTTACATCCTCAAAGAATTCCAGAAGATTAGTCAAGCTTGATTTCCCCTTCATGAATCCATACTGACTTTGACCGATCCTGTCACTGCTTTCCAAATGCGCTGCTATAACACCTTTAACAATCGAAGCAAGCAACTTCCCCACTACTGAAGTAAGGCTAACTGGTCTATAATTACCGTTTTCTTTGACCCTCCTTTCTTAAAAAGTGGGGTTACATTTAATAACACGACCTATTCCTCTCATGATTTTATACACCTCTATAAGATCACCTTCTGCACTGCAAGGAATAGAGTCCCAGTCTGCTCAACCACTCGAGCGAGAGAGAAAACGGGGAATTACAGACCAGTTAGCCTGACTTCGGTGGTGGGAAAGATGCTGGAGTCAATTATTAAAGAGGTAATAATGGGGCATTTGGATACCAGTAAAAGGATTAGTCCAAGTCAGCATGGATTTATGAAAGGGAAATCATGCTTGATTAACCTTCTGGAATTTTTTGAGGATGTGACAAGTAAAATGGATAAAGGGGTGCCAGTGGATGTAGTGTATCTAGACTTTCAGAAAGCCTTTGATAAGGTCCCGCACGGGAGACTGGTGACTAAAATTAGAGCACATGGTATTGGGGGTAGGGTGCTGATGGATAGAAAATTGGTTGGCAGACCGGAAGCAAAGAGTAGGAGTGAACGGGTCCTTTTCAGAATGGCAGGCAGTGGCGAGTGGAGTGCCGCAATGGTCGGTGTTGGGGCCGCAACTGTTTACCATATATATTAATGATTTGGAAAAGGGAATTAGGAGCAACACTAGCAAGTTTGCGGATGACACAAAGCTGGATGGCAGTGTGAACTGTGAAGAGGATGTTAGGAGGTTGCAGGGTGACCTGGACAGGTTGAGTGAGTGGGCAGATGCGTGGCAGATGCAGTATAATATAGATAAATGTGAGGTTATCCACTTTGGTGGAAAAAACAAGGGGGCAGATTATTATCTCAATGGGGTTAGGTTAGGGAAGGGGGAGGTACAGCGAGACCTGGGTGTCCTTGTGCACCGGTCACTGAAAGTTAATGGAATGTTGGACTTCATAACAAGAGGATTTCAGTATAGGAGTAAAGAGGTTCTTCTGCAGTTGTATAGGGCTCTGGTGAGACCACATCTGGAGTATTGTGTACAGTTTTGGTCTCCTAATTTGAGGAAGGACATCCTTGTGATTGAAGCAGTGCAGCGTACGTTCACAAGATTGGGATGGCGGGACTGTCATATGAGGAAAGATTGAAAAGACTAGGCTTGTATTCACTGGAGTTTAGAAGGATGAGGGGGAATCTTATAGAAACATATAAAATTATAAAAGGACTGGACAAGCTAGATGCAGGAAAATCTTTCCCAATGTTGGGCAAGTCCAGAACCAGGGGCCACAGTCTTAGAATAAAGGGGAGGTCATTTAAGACTGAGGTGAGAAAAAACTTTTTCACCCAGAGAGTTGTGAATTTATGGAATTCCCTGCCACAGAGGGCAGTGGAGGCCAAGTCACTGGATGGATTTAAGAGAGAGTTAGATAGAGCTCTAGGGACTAGTGGAGTCAAGGGATATGGGGAGAAGGCAGGCATGGGTTATTGATAGGGGATAATCATCCATGATCACAATGAATGACGGTGCTGGCTCGAAGGGCCGAATGGCCTCCTCCTGCACCTATTTTCTATGTTTCTATGTTTCTATGTTTCTACGTAGAACGTACAAACTCTGTATAGACTGCACCCGTAGTCATGATGGAACACAATACTGCAAATGCGGTCTTGCCAAAGTCCCATAAAGCTGCATCGTGACTTCCAATGTATCGATAACTTTTATCTTCACTACACTAATCACTTAAATCAAGGGTTCCCAACCTTTTTTGTCCCGTTTACCCCTGGCAACTTTAATAGCACATAACAATGTTATTTCACTGATTTATGAACAACTAATGATGAACAGATACCAGAACCAAACACAGTCAGTCAATGAGAAAAAATATGTACATATCCAGAATCAACAAACTCACCCCCTTGGTAGGTGAAATTTACCCCCTAGTTGGGAACCCTTGACTTAAATGTTATTGCACCATGCCTTTGCACCATATTCTGCTCCACCCTGAATACCCAAGTGGTATAATATTGGAATTAGCTAGTCAGAGTTGATAAGCCAAGAATTTGCATCATACTGAAAGGGTGTCAAGGTGGCACAGTGGTAGAGTTCCTGCCTTACAGCACCAGAGGCTGGGTTCGATCCTGACTACGGGTGCTGTCTGTATGGAGTTTGTACATTCGCCCTGAGATCTGCATGGGTTTTCTCCGAGATCTCCGGTTTCCTCCCACATGCCAAAGACGTACAGATTTGTAGGTGAATTAGCTTGGTGTAAATGTAAAATTGTCCCTAGTGTGTGTAGGGTGGTGTTGATGTGCGGGGGTTGTTGGTCGGCGCGGACTCGGTGGGCTGAAGGGCCTGTTTCTGCGCTGTATCTCCAAACTAAATCGAAAAAAATATGATGATCTTTCTTTTATACGAAAGGCTTCATGAAACACTAATTCGAAAAAATTGATTCCTATCATATTGAATTGTAAGTCCTTCATTTAGATTGGGCCTTATTAGTTCTGTGCACACACACAATATAAAAGCAGTTTCTGAATCTCCAAGAGACTGACTTTTGAATTAATTGCTATTATCGCCCTATTTTTAGGAGGATATTTCTTATCAGTGGCCAGGCTTTTCTTAGCTTCATAACAAGAGGATTTGAGTATAGGAGCAAGGAGGTCCTACTGCAGTTGTACAGGGCCCTGGTGAGGCAACACCTGGAGTATTGTGTGCAGGTTTGGTCCTAATTTGAGCAAGGACATTCTTCCTATTGAGGGAGTGCAGCGTAGGTTTGCCAGGTTAATTTGCAGGATGGCGGGACTGTCATTTGATGAAAGAATGGAGCGGCTGGGCTTATATTCACTGGAATTTATAAGGATGAGAGGATATCTTATAGAAACACATAAAATTCTTTAAGGATTAGACAGACTGGATGCAGGAAAAATGTTCCCAATGTCGGTTAGTCCCGAACCAGGGTGGCAGAGTTTAAGAATAAGGAGTAGGCGGTTTAGGACTGAGAATAGGAAAAACGTTGTCACCCAGAGAGTTGTGAGTCTGTATATAGTGAAAGGCCTGGATAGAGTGGATGTGGGGATGATGTTTCCACTAGTGGGAGACTCTAGGACCAGAGGGTACAGCCTCAGAATAAAAGGACGTACTTTTAGAAAGATGAGGAGGAATTTCTTTAGTCCGAGGGTGGTGAATCTGTGGGGAAATCTTTGCCACAGACGGCTGTGGAGATCAAGTCAAAGGATATTTTTAAAGCCGAGATTGACAGATTCTTGTTTGGTGTGGGTGTCAGGGGTTATGGGGAGAAGGCAGGAGAATGGTCTTGAGAGGGAAAGATAGATCGGCCTGATTGAATGGCGGAGTAGACTTGATGGGCCGAATGGCCTAACTCTGCTCCTATAACTTATGAATGCATAAACCTCTCCACGTGACTAACACCCCTAATCCAGGCAGCATTCTGGTGCTCCCTATCCAAAGCCTCCACATCGTTCCTGTAATGCAAGGATTCCCAACCTGGGGTAAAATTACCTCCAGGGGGTACATTTTTCCTACCCAGAAGGTAAATTTGTTGATTCTGGATTTTCTCATTGACTGACTGAGTTCTTCATGTATAGGTGAAATAATATTGTTATGTGCTATTAAAGTTGCCTGGGGTAAACGGGACGAAAAAGGTTGGGATCCCCTGTTGTAATGGGATGGCCAGAATTGCACACTGTACTTCAAATTCGACCTAACAAAAGTTTTCTGGAGCTGCATTATAATTTCCTAATAACAAAATGTTTGTAAGCTTTTGAGGAATCTCAATGCATAGAAGTAAACCAAAAAATTAACCAACCTGCAGCTATGCCGTGGGATAGTTAGCATCGATCGATATAGTAACACGGTTACACTGATTGATGGATTATCATTAAAAAAGAAAAATACATTTGTAATATTGTCCAACAGCAGCATCTAGTGGTGTTATATCAAATACAGAAGCTTCAGGTTCATGGAAGATACACATCATTTGTGCAGGAGTTATACTACAGAAAACACACCATGGGATTCGACTAGCCAATGTTGATTTTTAGTTTAGTTTGGTTTAGTTTAGCTTCAGCCCAGTCCACCAGTCCCGCTCCGACCAGCGATCCCCGCCCATTAACCCTATCCAACACACACTAGAAAAAATGTTACATTTATGCCAAGCCAATTGATCTACAAACCTGTACGTCTTTGGAATGTGGGAGGAAACCGAAGATCTTGGAGAAAACCCCAGTGGGTCACGGGGAGAACGTACGAACTCCCGCAGAGACAAGGATCGAACCCGGGTCTCTGGCGCTGTAAGGCAGCAGCTCTACCGCTCCACCACCGTTCCGTGATCTTTGCCTTCCCCTCTTGGCCATTCCAAATTCTTCCACTGTGCCCTCTGACCCTAGTGGGAGAGTTTACGTCCAGAGGGCACAACCACAGAATAAAAGGAGAAGAGGAAGTATTTAGAAAGAATTTAGAAAGGAAATGAGGAAGAATTTCTTTAGTCAGAGGGTGATGAATCTGTGGATTCATTGCCACAGACTGCTGGGGAGGTCAAGTCAATGGATATTTGTAAGGTGGAGATGGACATATTCATGATTAGTACTGGAGTTAGGCGTTATCACAATCTGGTTTGGGAACTGCTCTGCCAGGACAGGAAGGTTCTGCAGAGAGTAGTGCGTTCGGCCAAACGCACTATGGGAACTACACTCGCCCCCCTGCAGGAACCTATACATCAGAAGGTGCAGATCCAGAGCCAGCAACATTATGGGGGACCCCTTCCACCCCAGCAACGGACTGTTCCAGCTGTTACGGTCAGGTAAGCATCTCCGCTGTCATGCTGTGAAAACAGAGAGGATGAGATGGAGTTTCTTCCCACTGTAACCTCTGATCTCACCAGGGACTGATTTACTGTTGTGTTATGTCTTTTTAAAATAGTTGTTTTTTTTCTAACATGTAAATACTGATTCTGTTCTATTCTGTCCTGTAGTTTTTGCACAATATGCAGGCATTGCCACTCTCATTTCACTGTACATCTTGTCAAGATGGCGGCGCTGCCTTAGCAGCTGCGGCTCGCCTGCAGTCCATCTGTTTTTTTCTTTTTTTTGTTGTTCTTTTGTCCTGTTTTAGTAAATTTTTGGTTTATTTATTAGGTTGTGTATGTGTGTAGGTGGGGGGGAGAAACATGTTTTTGGTCTCTTCCTTCGGGGGGGGGGGGGATGCGACTTCTCTTGTCGTTTCCCCCGTCTTCGACTTCGCCTGCGCCGAAGCCTAATAGTGGAGCTGGCGGCCTCGGAGCTGGGGCAGTGGCAGCGGCCACCCGGCCTCGGAGCTGGGGCAGCGGCAGCAGCAGCGGCGACCCGGCCTCGGAGCTGGGGCAGTGTTCCGGGGGCAGCAGCCACCCGACCCGACCGCGGGCCCAGTGGACGACATTGTCGGGAGCTCGCAGGTCACAGGTTGGTGACCAGTTCTCCGGAGCTCCCACAACAACAGCTGCGTCCGCTGGACTGGAGGGCGGCAGCTTCGGCAGCTTCGACCACCCCGGGCCGCGGAGTTGAACCGGCCCGTTCGCGGAGCTCGGATTCAGCCGCGGGACTGACATTACTTACCATCGCCTCGACGCAGACGGAGAACAAGGAGGGAAGAGACAAAGACTTAAGACTTTTGCCTTCCATCACAGTGAGGAGGTGCCTGGTGAACTCACTGTGGTGGATGTTAAATTGTGTTTATTGTGTGTTTTTGTCATTTTTACTATATGTAGGACTGCAAGGCAACAACATTTCGTTCAGACCGCAAGGTCTGAATGACAATAAAGGCTACTTTGACTTTGACTTTTGACTTTGTATGTGCATGTGACAAATAAAGTTGACTTGACTTGACTTATGGGGAGAAGGCAGGGGAATGGGGTTGAGAGGGGAAGATATGTTCAAGATAAGTCACGTTTGAATGGCGGGCTGGTCTCTGGCGCTATAAGGCAGTAGCTCGACCACTGCGCGATCGTGCTGCCTGGATATTTTACATTTTAATTGTTGTTGCCTTACAGATCTAGGTTCGATTCTCACTAAGGGTGCTGTCTGTACGGAGTTTGTACATTCTTCCTGTGACCACGTGGGTTTTCTCTGGGTGCTCCGGTTTCCTCCCACACTCCAAATATGTGCAGATTGGTAGGCCTATTGGCCGTAAAAAAAAAAAATAGTCCTCGTGTAGGATAGTACTAGTATGCAGCGATCGCTGGCCAGAGCGGTCTCGGTGAGCCAAACAGCCTGTTTGTGAGCTGCATCTCTGAACTAAACTAAATCTCAGGTTTATCGGTTAATTGACCAGTAAAACTACCCCTTGTGCACAGGGAGTGGATGTGAAAGTGGAATTAGTGCGAATGGGTGATCGATGGCTGGCGTGGACTTGGTGTTTCCTTGCTGTATCTTTCACTTAAATTCAATTGAACAGTGCTACATACTGAAGGACTGAAGGGCCAATTAATCCTATACACTTTTTTATCATCCAGCTAAGCTTTTCAATGCAATATATATTCAAATTTTAGTTTAGTTTAGAGATACAGCGCAGAAACAGGCCCTTCGGCCCACTGAGTCCGCGTCGACCACCGATCACCCCGCACACTAACACTATCCTACACACACTAGGGACAATTTTATAGTTATACCAAGCCAATTAACCTACAAAGCTCTACGTCTTTATAGTGTGGGAGGAAATCGGAGATCCCGGAGAAAACCCACATGGTCACGGGGAGAACGTACAAACTCCACACAGAGAGCACCCGTAGTCAGGATCGAACCTGGGACTCTGGCGCTGTAAGGCAGCAACTCTACTGCAGCGACACCTTGCTGCCCTGATGGCCCCGTAAGACTTCTGTTGTCAACAATAGCTGTTGAATTAAAAAGCTGTCTGAAAATCTTGTGTGGAATATTAATGTACAATGCTTAACACTTCAACATATCTCTGCTCTCTGCCCCCAAGTTTAATCAGGTTATTACCACCTTCGATAGAGTGGAGAGAGCTGTTTAATCATTTGACTGCTGTTATTGCTAACTGTAAATTCTAGCAATCAAATTTAATTAATTTATATATGGAAAAAACTGTCGGTGGAAGCTGGTGGATCAATGCATTGAATTAGGGTGTGTGTGAGATTTTCCATCAATGTCTTGTGCGGCACGGTGTGTCGCAGCGGTAGAGTTGCTGCTTTACAGCGCCAGAGATCCGGGTTTGATCCTGACGAAGGGTGCTGTCTGCACGGAGTTGGTGTGTTCTCCTTGTGACCACGTGGGTTTGCTCCGGGTGCTCCAGTTTCCTCCCACACTCCAAAGATTAGCAGGTTTGTAGGTTAATTGGCTACGGTAAGAAATGTAAATTGTCCCTTGTATGTAGTGCAGTGCTAGTGTATGAGTTGGTCGTCGCTGACTTGATGGGCCGGAGGGCCTATTTCCACATTGTACCTCTAAACATAAACGAAAACACTCAAGGGGCCAAGCGTTTGACAGCACCGGGCCTGTACTTGCTGTCGTTTAGAAGAATGTCACGGGGAGTGAGTAGTCGCCCAAAGAATCGTACCTTTTTCTGGTCGCCGCTGGATTTTCACATTTTTAAACATTTCGGCGACCTGCTGCCACTATGATGGGTGCCGGTAAGTCACCGAAAAAATCGCGTAAGTGGGACACGTCCTTTAATCAAGCTTTTTGTGTCTATCGTCAACTTGAACCTATGCCCTCTGGTTCTCGATTCTACTCTGGGCAACAGACTGTGTGCGTCTCCCAGATCTATTCCTCTCATGATTTGTACACCTCTATAAAATCACCCCTCACCCTCCTGCGCTCCAAGTAATAGAGTCCCAGCTGCTCACCCTCTCATTAGCTCAGACCCTTTAGTCCTGGCAAGAACCGCGTAAATCTTGCCTACATCATGTGTATCCATGATATGTAGGCGTTGGATAGATATGCAGACTGAGTAATTTAGTTTAGTTTAGTTTCGAGATACAGCGTGGAAACAGGCCCTTCGGCCCACCGAGTCCGCACCAACCAGCGATCCCCCACACATTGACACTACCCTACACCCACTAGGGACAATTTTACATTGATAACAAGCCAATTAATCTACAAACCTGCACGTCTTTGGAGTGTGGGAGGAAACCGAAGATCTCGAAGAATACCCAAGCGGTCACAGGGAGAACGTGCAAACTCCGTACAGGCAGCACCCGTAGTCAGGATCAAACCCAGGTCTCTGGCGCTGTAAGGCAGCGACTCTACCGCTACGCCACCGCGCCACCCATAACCAGTTAAACCTGGCATCATGTTACACTGTGCTGCAACATTCTCGGTTCCATGTTTCTGCTTTTATTTCTTATGTTTTTATAGTTTGGGGAATTTAGTTGTGACCAAGTTGAATACTGATGTTCCTGCACCACAACAGTAACACACACCAGTCCAAGGACTTCAGTTACTTCTGCATAATTTGGGACAACCTGTCACCTTCAAATCTTCAAATATTTTCCTTCTTATATGATAATATCCTAATAGTTATTTATAACTTAGCTTGCATGTCGCATATACTAGCACTTTTGAAATTCAGGTTAGAATACATATAAGATAGCCCGGACCATCGCACAAACCAACCACACTTCCATTGAATCCATCCACACCTCACGCTGCCTCGGCAAGGCCAGCAGCATCATCAAGGACGTGTCGCACCCTGGCCACTCTCTCTTCTCCCCTCTCCCATCAGTAGTGTTGCCAACTTTCTCACTCCCAAATAAGGGACAAAAGGTCAAAATAAGGGACAAATTCCTGAAGGCAATTCGTTGACCGACCCAGCCGTGGCTGGCTGAATGATGAGTTTAATTTAGTTTAGTTTAGAGATATAGCGCGGAAACAGGCCCTTCGGCCCACCGGGTCCGCGCCGACCAGCGATCCCCGCACATCAACACTATCCTACACCCACTAGGGACAATTTTTTACATTTACCAAGCCAATTAACCTACAAACCTGCACGTCTTTGGAGTGCGGGAGGATCTCGGAGAAAGCCTATGCAGGTGATGGGGAGAATGTACAAACTCCGTACAGACAGCACGTGTAGTCGGGATCGAACCCGGGTCTCCGGCACTGCATTCGCTGTAAGGCAGCAATTCCACCGCTGCACAGCCCAGCCGGCGGGCCAGCTGAGGAGCTTTGGCCTGGGTGCCGGACTTTGCGGCACCCCCATCCAACTTATGAATCGATGATCGGCCATGAGAACCATACCGCTGCGCCATCATACCGCACATCATTATTCTTTCCATTAATCTATTACCTTACGTCCCCTTTCCTACGCCAGTCATTCCTTCTACACCCCACTCCTGTCAGACAAATTTTCATTGGATGTGCGGCATAGTGGCGCAGCGGTAGAGTTGCTGCCTTACAGCGCTAGAGACCCGGGTTCGATCCTGACTATGAGTGCTTTCTGTACCGTGACCCGCGTGGGTTTTCTCCGAGATCTCCGGTTTCCTCCCACACTCCAAAGGCGTGCCGGTTTGTAAGTTAATTGGCTTGGTATAAATGTAATTGTCCCTAGTGTGTGTAGGGTCGTGGTGTTAGTGTGCGGGGATTGCCGGTCGGTTTGGACTCGAAGGGCCGAAGGGCCTGTTTCCGCGCTGTATCTCTAAACTAAACTAAAACTAAAGATACATACTCTGACACATGTGACCGCATTTATATGCATTAAATCTCGATTACAAATCTTATAAAACAATCAATTTTCACAATGTCACGTGCACTAATCTGATTTATTCTGGTTATAATTAGGATCAAAGCTATATCTTGCATCACTCAATTTCTTGAGTGTTCTCTTCAGAAGGATCTTTGTTCCTTCCATAAATCACTCTTATCAGCCAAAGTATTTTAGTTAATAGTCAATAGACAATAGACAATAGGTGCAGGAGGAGGCCATTCGGCCCTTCGAGCCAGCACCGCCATTCAATGTGATCATGGCTGATCATCCACAATCAGTACCCCGTTCCTGCCTTCTCCCCATATCCCCTGACTCCGCTATCTTTAAGAGCCCTATCTAGCTCTCTCTTGAAAGTATCCAGAGAACCGGCCTCCACTGTCCTCTGAGGCAGAGAATTCCACAGACGTCTGTGTGAAAAAGTGTTTCCCCCATCTCCGTTCTAAATGGCTTGACCCTTATTCTTAAACTGTGGCCCCTGGGTCTGGACTCCCCCAACATCAGTAACATGTTTCCTGCCTCTAGCGTGTCCAAACCCTTAATAATCTTATCGGAGGAAAAATGTTCCCAATGTTGGGCGAGTCCAGAACCAGGGGCCACAGTCTTAGAGTAAAGGGGAAGCCATTTAAGACTGAGGTGAGCAAAAACTTTTTCACCCAGAGAGTTGTGAATTTGTGGAATTCCCTGCCACAGAGGGCAGTGGAGGCCAAGTCACTGGATGGATTTAAGAGAGAGTTAGAAGGAGCTCTAGGGGCTAGTGGAATCAAGGGATATGGGGAGAAGGCAGGCACGGGTTATTGATTGGGGACGATCAACCATGATCACAATGAATGGTGGTGCTGGCTCGAAGGGCCGAATGGCCTCCTCCTGCACCTATTTTCTATGTTTCTATGTAAGGTGTCCTCTCATCCTTCTAAATTCCAGAGTATACAAGCCGAGCCACGCCATTCTCTCAGCATATGACAGTCCCGCCATCCCGGAAATTAATCTTGTGAACCAACACAGCACTCCCTCAATAGCAAGAATACAAATGTCCATAATGTATCAGCTTTATAATAATTACAGCTCTATCCACACCAGTAACCATTTTTAACAATGTTATTGGAAACCTTAACAAGTTATATTTGATAAACTGAATCGAAATGTCACAGCCCCAAAATGAAACAGGCCCTTCGGCCCAACTTGCTCACACCGACCAACATGTCCCATCGACACTAGTCCTGCATATGGCCCATATCTCTGTAAACCTGTCCTATCCATGTACCTGCCTAAATGGTTCTTAAACGTTGCAGTAGTCCCTGCCTCAACTACCTCCTCCGGCCTCTCGTTCCATACACCCACCACCCTTTGTGTGAAAAAGTTAACCCACAGATTGCTATTAAATCTTTCTGATGTAGGGGAAAGAATAGTGAGGGCTAATAATGAGGAAATAGGGATGTAGGTTATGCTAATGTGGTGACAGGGAACCACAGACAAAGTCTAAAGGTAGCGACGTGGACTGTAGCCGTGACAACACCCATCTTTCAGGAACGTCATTGATTATGTTATAACAGCACCCACCATTGTAACAGAAAACTGGATCAACTGTCAACTGAGTTAGATTTGTGGATAATCATCTTATTCGGTATTCTAGATCTAGTCTGTTACCTAATTAAGTCCTAATTAGCCCCCATTCTGTAATCTCGACCTAGTTTTACTATTATTCAAGTTTCTGTGGAATCTTGTCAGCTGAGAATATAAAATCTACAGCAAAGTCATGGTCAGTAGATCAGCTTTGACTGGTCTGCTGGTGCGCACCAGTTTTAATAAATCGCCTGTTACATCGAACACCAAATCCGCCTGGCTTTTCCGTGATAGATCCGAATGCTTTCTAATTGTTGAATAAGTTTGCACTTGCTTCTAAAAGGTTCGACTTTTAATGTGAAGGTACAACGTATTCTCATTTAGTTTAGTTTAGTTTAGTTTAGTGATACTGCGCGGAAACAGGCCCTTCGGCTAAACTAGTCTGCACCGACCAGCGATCGCCGCACACTAGCATTATCCTACACACACTAGGGACAACTTACATTTATACCAAGCTAATTCGTGGTCGGGATCAAACCCATGTCGCTGGCCCTGTCAGGCAGCAACTCTACCGCTGCACCACCCTGCCGCCCTTCTGGATTGTGTTAAATAGACAGCTGTCCATCCATGGAGAGAAATGAGACTGAAGAAGGGACTCGCCTCTATAGGCACCTATCCATGCGGCTCGATTTTAATCATGTATTGTCTTTCCGCTGACTGGTCAGCACGCAACAAAAGCTTTTCACTGTACCTCGGTACACGTGACAATAAACTAAACTCAACTCCCACCCACTAGGGACGATTTACAGAAGTCAATTAACCGACAAACCTGTATGTGGGAGGGGAGGAAACCGGAGCACCCGGAGAAAACCCACGCAGGTCGCGGGGAGAACGTAAAAACTCCGTACAGACAGCACCCATAGTCAGGGTCGAACCCGGGTCTCTGGCGCTGTGAGGCACCAACTCTACCGCTGCGCCACCGTGCCGCCCTGTGATGACCGGAGATGATAGCCAGGTGCAACGCAGATCGCAGCGGCCCACTCATACGACACCCCTCACGAGAATTTCAAAGCTAAAATCTAAGTATGTACTTGCTCCCCCCTGAACACAGTACTGTGCGCTCTATCCATTGAAAGTTGCCCTGGAATTCTTCAAGAGAAATGGGTGTTTCTTTTGCCGAGGCAGGAGAACCTGTCAATATATCACATGGATTATTTACGAGATCCATCTGGTTTTGTTCTGCAACACCACTGTGAGCTGCGGAAGACGCACTAACTCTACTGGTCTTTGCCATCTGCAGTGAAGAACCGAGGCAGTGCAGATGATAAAAGGGAGGGAGACAGCTGCTCGGATTAATATTCAATATGCTTTCCAGACATTGTAACGTTAATATGTCTGCTTGTCCAAGCCATGCTTTATCTTCTCTCACCCGAGCATTTGTTGCAGACTGCATTTGCCAGCTGAAGGATCAAATCATCGCCAGAATAGGCTATGAAAGCAAACAGTGTGTTTGATTCACACTGTGGATTTCGTAAGGTAGTGACTTCATTCAATGGTTCATTGGGGCTCAGAGAATCATAAAGCTATCGAGTCATAGAGTGTAGCAACAGGCCTTTCGGCCCAACTTGCCCACTCCGACCATAGTCCCGAGATCCAGAGAACATGGATTTAAGGTGAAGGGGGAAAGATTTAATAGGAATCTGCGGGGTAAGTGTTCCATGCAGTGAGTGGTGGGTGTATGGAACGAGCTGCCGGAGGTGGTACTTGAGGCAGGTGCTATGGCAACGTTTAAGAAACTTTTATACCAGTACATGGATAGGACAGGTTTAGAGGGATATGGGCCAAATGCAGGCAGGTGGGACATGTTGGTCGGTGTGGGCAAGTTGGGCCGAATTCTGTGTCTATCTTCAGTGTAAACCAGTATCTGCAGTTCATTTCCTACACAAAGATAAGTTTGATAACTACACAAGCACTTGGGATAAGGTAGTCTCTTAGTTTTAGTGTTTAAGAAGGAACTGCAGATGCTGGAAAATCGAAACTAGACAAAAATGCTGGAGAAACTCAGCGGGTGAGGCAGCATCTATGGAGCGAAGGAAATAGGCAACGTTTCAGGTCGAAACTCTTATTCAGACCCTTCTTAGATTTCGTTTTTAGTTTTGAGATACAGCGCGGAAACAGGTTCACCGAGTCCGCACCGACCAGCGATCCCCGCGCACTAATGCCCCTGACCCACTTAGGAAACCTGAACGGAAACCTCTGGAGACTTTGCGCCCCACCCAAGGTTTCCGTGCGGTTCCCGGAGGTTGCAGGTGGTTGCCGGAGGTTGCAGGTAGTGGAAGCAGGTAGGGAGACTGACAAAAACCTCCGGGAACCGCACGAAAACCTTGGGTGGGGCGCAAAGTCTCCAGAGGTTTCCGTTCAGGTTTCCTCAGTGGGACAGGGGCATTACACTACACTAGGGACAATGTACATTCATACCAAGTCAATTAACCTACAAACATGCACGTCTTTGGTGTGTGGGAGGAAACCAAAGATCTCGGAGAAATCCCACGCGGTCACGGGGAGAACGTACAAACTCCGTACAGACAGCACCCATAGTCGGGATCAAACCAAGGTCTCTGGCGCTGTAAGGCAGCAACTCTACCGCTACACCAACATGCTGCAACCAGTGGCATAAGGTGGTGAAGGTAGTAGTCCCTTGTTGATTGAAAATGTATGATAATGGCTCACAGATTTATTTTCCTCATAGCAATAACCAGGCAAGTGAACCATTGCACTGAGAGTGGAATTCATCTTATACACTGGAACATTTTACACCCTGGCTGATTCTCTTTCCAATAGCACTGAGCCGCTGATTAGTTATGGTCTTTCGTGCTGCTGTCAAGATGAATCCTTCCATCAGTGTGTTCAAAACCAGTTTCACTAACAATTCAGTCAGGGAGAAACTCTGTCTTCATAGCAAGTGTAATGAGGCTGGACATGATTTCTTGCACAATTCTTTGTTAGAACAACATGTGCTTCCATTAAATGCACCATTAATCTCTGCAACAACTCAAATCAATACTTTTCACCAGTCAAGAATTATAACACAAAAGCAGCCTACAAAAATTGTATTCTGCTCTCATTCGAAGGCCTGTACTAGGTGGCATTGACAGATCAACCCCGTTCTTGGCCAAAAAAGCAATGCTTAAGAGCCTGTCCCACCAGCATGTGATAGCATGCGTCTAGCGCGACCAAACGTGGTCGCTTGAGGCGTGCCGGTCCCACTTCGATCGGCGGAGGCGTATGGAGTTGTGCGGGACTGATCCCGACATCGCGCGGGCCTTCAGAAATCTTGCACTCTCCAAAAATCCCGTGCGACAACGACCTGTCGGCCCGCAGCCGCATTGAGACCGTACGCAGCGTCTCGACGGGCGTACGCAGCGTCTCGACGGACGTACGCAGCATCTTGACGCCGTACGCAGCATCTTGACGCTGTACGCAGCGCCTTGACGGCGTACGCCTAGCGCGTGGCGTAGCGCGGTGATGTCACCGCCCGGCGTGCCGTTGCATGATGACGTCACCGCCCGACGCCATGCGACGTCCAAATTCAGTCGGCCCGCCTCCTGCCCAGCTGATTGGTGAGTATGATGTCGGGACCAGCCCCGCACAACTCCAGACGGCTCCGCGGTTGGAAGTGGGACCAGCCCCGCGAGGCCGTACGCCGCAAGCGACCACGTTTGGTCGCGCTAGATGCATGCAATCGCATGCCGGTGGGACAGGCCCTTTAGTTCCATTCAGTTTAGCTTATTGTCACGTGTACCGAGGTACAGTGAAAAGCTTTTTGTTGCGTGCGACCCAGTCAGCAGTTCGGGTTAGAGCATTGAAACAGGCCCTTCGGCCCACCAGGTCCATGCCGACCATCGATCACTCGTTCCCACACTAGTTCTATGTTATCCCACTTTCTCATCCACTCCCTGCACTCTGCGGACAAACCACAGAGGCCGATTAACCTACAAACCCGCACGTGTAAGAGGAAACCGGAGCACCCGGAGGAAACCCACGCAGTCACGGGGCGAAAGTGCAACCTCCGTACAGACAGTACCCGAAGTCAGAATTGAACCCAGGTCTCTGGCAGTGTAATGCCCCTGTCCCAGTTAGGAAACCTGAACGGACACCTCTGGTGACATTGCCCGCGACCCAAGGTTTCTGTGAGGTCGCCGGAGGTTTTGGTCACTCGCCTGGAAAGCCTCGACCGAAGCGTGAGCTGCATCGACTGACCAAAGCTACCGACCGCACACACACACACACACACACACACACACACACACACACACACACACACACACACACACACACACACACACGCACACACACACACACACACACACACACACACACACACACACCCCGTGAAGGTGGGGGCCAGGGACAGAGGAGGAGCGCTGTCTGCGCGATGAAGAGGAAGGTAAACCGCTGCCACAGAGCACGGTAAGTCCTTTAGAAAGCGCGGGGGGGTGGGGGGGGCGTGAGAAGGGGAGAGAAGTGGAAAGGAGGGGAAAGAAGGGGAGAGAAGGGGAGAGAAGGGGGAGAAGGGGGGGAGAAGGGCAGAGAAGGGGAGAGAAGGGGGGAGCAGGGGAGAGAAGGGGAGAGAAGGGGAGAGAAGTGGAGTGGAGTAGAAGGAGTGGAGACAGTTTCAAGAAGTTTAATAAAGTTTAGTTGGCATTTTACCTTCCGGCGGGTCTTCTAGGTCATGAAACTCCAATGAGCCAATCAAAATGGCCGGTCAGCGAAGGAGATGGCCTTCGACTGCCTGTAAGTAAATAGCGACCTCACTCCACTGGCTTCGACCAAACGGCAACCTATTTTTAGTCGAGGCCGGCTTTGATTATGTTGAAACAATCGAAGCAACCTAGAAGAAGCCTCGACCATGTGGAAACCACTTTCCACCATTAGGGAGAGTGACAAAAACCTCTGGCGATCTCATGGAAACCTTGGGTCGCGGGCAAGGTCACTAGAGGTTTCCGTTCAGGTTTCCTAAGTGGGACAGGGGCATTAGGTAGGAACTCTACCACAATGTGTTATGTTACAGAGAATCTTTATCATTGTGTCTGAAATCCGTTCGCTGTGTTGGATCGTCGATGCGTGGCGTTTCCTCATTTTTAGCATGTGTGGTTTTGCAACTTTTTAAAGCAACGAAGTAAAAGGAGCGTCTAATTGAAATATTTGAGTTTACGTTTCAGTAATCCTTTCAAGCGTCTTACACCTTCAGCCCACGTGGATTATAGTTCATTCCTCAGTTTGTGGTGAGGTGTAAGGCAGCAAATTGCAAACACAAATGTGAGCGTATTCGCCCTGACTCTTACCTTACTGAAATATTTCATCCAAACTGCATCCGTCTGAAAACCAAACAAGTGGAAAGAGTGCAGAGAAGGTTTACGAGGATGTTGTTCAGGACTCAAATGCCTGAGCTGTAGGCTGAGGTTAAACATGTGACTCTATGACTCTAATGTAAATAAACAATGTAAATGGATCCTTGATGGATGGCATGGACTCAGTGGGCTAAAGGACGTGTTTCCATGTCACAAGTTGACAAGTTTTTTGCAGGACAATTAGGCCATTTGGCCCATTGAGTCTACTACAGCCATTCAATCATTGCTGATCTCTGCAACCTAATCCCATTTCCTGCCTTCTCCCCATAACCTTGACACCCATTCTAATAGTAAGATTAAACGAGAATTTACCAGTTTGAAGTTTGATCTGTATTTTATGAGGAGTTACGATGAGGGATTACGTGAAGTACCCGCTCAGTGCGCAGGCGCGGCATACTTCCAAGCAGCGGTGTGGAATCACAGATAGACACAGTTATTTTGAAGTAAGCATAGTAAAGATAAGGAGACATCAATTTATTAGTTTGATCCATATAATGAGGGTGGGAGCGGAGGGCACGTAATCCCTCATCGTAACTCCTCATAAAATACAGATCAAACTTCAAACTGGTAAGTTCTCGTTTAATCTTACTATTTTACTTCGGAGTCACGTGAGTGACTACGTGAAGGTTTCAAAGCTCTGTGATTTCAAACCGTGTAATAGTTTCATTTCACTCACTGCCGAAGTTCTTGAGGGAGGAAGTGTTATCGTAATGAACCAATGAGTCTATTTGTAGAAAAACACAATGGTATTTTTTAAACAATAACAACAAAGAATTAAGTTGCTCCCCTGGGCTTAAATTAAATATTTGCAGTTCATAAATCTTTACTGCAAATAAACCAGGTTTTGCCAACGGCTTATTATAAAATTTCTGAACGGTCTTTTCCCTTCCCACCATCCTGCTGTAGCCAGGATGTGGTCTATAGGCATGTCCATTCTTTAGCCGTCGACATGGATGCTGCCCTGGTGGAATAAAATTTGTACATGTTAGTGTTTATCCCAGCAGTTTCTAGCACCTGCTTGAGCCATCTCGCAATGGTTTGGCTCGTACCCCACCATAAGGTTTTTGTGACTGACCCACAAGGCTTTTCATCTCCCTCGAATATTCTGGTTGTATCTATGTAGGATAGTAGGTGGGTCATGGCACATAACCGTGGTTCTGGTGGGTAAGCCACGACTGGATTAGGTGTTCCTGGTCTGCTCTGTTTGACCAGTCGCTGGATAACGACAGATCTGGTCTGGAGCTGTGATCATGTTGTCCAGTCGCAATAGGTGTAGTGACTGGACCCTCTGAGCGGATACAAGTGCCATCAACATGAGCGTCTTTAGTGTAGCTTGCTCGAGGCCGGGGGATCTGGCTGGTGGCCATTCCCTGAGATATGTCAGGACCACACTGATATCCCAAATATGGGTATACCTGGGCTTAGGGCTTGATATTGTAAATGCCCTTTATCAGTTTTACCACCAGTGGATGGGATCCCATCGCCTGTTGTCCTGCCGCTGGTTTGAGATAAGCAGAAAGAGCACTCTGCGCTGTGTTGATGGCACTGTAGCTGATCCCTACATCGTGGTGTAGATGGCCAGGAACTCCAGTATGTTGGTGGCTGTAGCTGTTGCGTATGTTGTCCATGTTTCCTGGCAGTACTTCTCCCTTTTTTGATGCTGGTTAAGTACTGCCTCTTGGTGGATGTTCGAAGGGATGCCGACATGGTGGTGATGGTTTGTTTGGACAATCCCAGTTCCAGGTAAGGTCTGTTCAAACTTGCAACCCAGGCGTTTAATTTTCTCATGGCATGGGTGTTTAGCTTACCTGGTAGGTAAGTAGCTGATAGCCAAATATGTCTTTCGACATACCATTGCCAAATCATGTTGACCAATTTGTCGCATGATAATGATTTTATGCCACCCATATGGTTAATATAAGCCATCACCGTAGTATTTATCAATTTGTAACCTAACATGCAAGTGCTGCATATTAGATACATATGCTTTTAAACCATAAAAGGCGCCCAACATCTCTAGATAGTTAATGCCCAGTGTAAGTAGTAATGATGACTCTAGTTTAGTCCATCTACCACTTGTGCTGGATATGGAGTTAGTCGCTCCCCAGCCTTGAGCACTGGCATCTGTTTGAATAACTAAAGTAGGGTTAGTGATAAAGATAGGGCTGAAACTATGCCAAACGTTTTCTGCCCACCACTGTAGCTCTGATATTGCTTCAGTGGGTAAGTTCATGACACGATCATAGTGACCTGTATGTCGTTTTATTGCCCGTACCTTTGCTTTCTGTAAATTTTTTGATAGTGCAAAGGTCCGAATTGTGTAGCCGGAAATGCTGCTACCATTTCCCCAATTACTCTTGCTACTTGTCGAATAGTTGGTCGCTCGTTGACCATTAATTTGTTGCATAATTGTGCTAATTCAACCATTTTTGCCTTTGGCAAGGTAACAGTCATATGGACTGAGTTAATTGTGAAGCCCAGGTAGTCCATGATAGTGGATGGCTTCAACTTAGATTTATCTGGATGTAGGACGAACCCCAGAGTTTCGAGGAGCTGTTTTGTAGCTGATACTGCTGCCACAGCCAATTCCATCGTTTTCCCTACTATCAGAATATCCTCCAGATATGCCATGACAATATGTTTTTGTTTTCTTAGTATTGCCATGGCTGGGTTCAATATTTTGGTGAATAATCTTGGGCTGAAGTTCGCCCATAGGGCAACGCTTTGTACCATCCAGATAAATTTTAGGTATCTGCGATGATCCTTGTATATGGGTACTAGATAGTAAGCATATTTAAGATAAATGCTTGCCATGAAGTGTCCTTTGGAATTCAGTTGTTTGGTAGTAACATATGTCTCCATTTTGAAATGTATATACTTAACAAATTTGTTTAATGATGTTAAGTCAATGATGATGCGACAGACACCATCTTTTTTGGTTTTAGTGAATATATTCGATACAAATTCCAAAGGTTCATGTTTGGTCTTTTCGATGACCCCCTTTGTGATAAGTCTCACCAGTTCAGCTTGTCCCTCACGTTTCTCTTTGACAGAGGGAGAAATACCCTTTGGGGCCATTGTTGAACTGGCGGCGTTTTTTCTGACATGAATTGTATTTTATATCCTGTAATGTTGTTGAGTATATACTTGTCACTCGTGACCATACCCCATGCTTCTTTAAACAAGTGTAATCTCCCCCCTGTTAATAAAGCACCCTTATTCTCTATATGCTGGTAGGGACCAGACCCACCTACCTCCATGGTTATTGGCGATTCTGTTTCTTCATTTTCCTGAAGATTTTGTTCTGACGTGCTGGCGATGTTGGGGGGAGGCGCATTTTCCAGAGGGTCCGCTGCGGGCCCTGATCTAAAAGATCTTTGGGGATAATGTGCGGACCCCAAGCGTTCACCAGTCCCATATTGCGGACGTCGACTGGTGGATGCCGTGGGGTGCTGCCGCTTGGGTATCGGAGGTCTTGGTTTGCTCGTCCCGGGGCCTGCCCTCATTAGGCCGAAGGTTTTTGATGCTTCCTGCATCTCCTTCAGTTTTTTATTGAAATCTTTCCCAAATAGCAGCGCGTCCGTCTCCGCAGCTGGGGCTTTACACAAGAGGGAGTTAGATGTGGCCCTTGTGGCTAAGGGGATCAGAGGGTATGGAGAGAAGGCAGGTACGGGATACTGAGTTGGATGATCAGCCATGATCATATTGAATGGCGGTGCAGGCTCGAAGGGCCGAATGGCCTACTCCTGCACCTAATTTCTATGTTTCTATGTTTCTAAGCCAGCAAATTTGGGATTGAGGGCAGGTCTTATGTTTCCCTCCGGAGATTGTTGATCTCAAATTGTGTGGTACACATTAATGCCAGCACATCCTGCTGGCAGGTATCCATCTCCGTGGTCTCCACGGAACGGGCAAAGGCTGTGATGGCTGACGTCAGGAGCCTTAGGATCCGCTGTAGCTTGAGTTCTTGGGTCTGGATGTGTGACCCACATGCCCCCAGATTTGGCTGTTGACACTTTTTACTTTGAGGGCCTCACCGTTTTCTGGTGCTGTGTTGTTTCAGCACCTCAGCGAGCACCTTTTCCAGTAATGGTTGATGCTGGCCGCCATTCTTGGTTCCAGTGGTGCTCCAGCCCGTGGGGTTGCTACAAGTGGTCCATCACACCCAACAGCTCTTCATGTTCCTGCACCCCTGGCATACTCCCGAATTCGTCCGCCTGCCCCTGTTCCAGACCAGCCCAGCTCTGGTCACCAATGCTAGCCTCCAGTAATGAGGGAGCAGAGGGCAGTGCATGAAGCACTGTGGAGGGGGTGCCTGACCTCCCTCCGCGAGAGCGCTCTTTCTGCGCATCTCGCTGGAGCTGCTCCAATTGCTGTTGGATGCAGCTCAGGCGGCTGTCTCTCCTCCATTTAGGTGGAGACATGTCCCCGTCCGACGAATCGGACGCCACCGGCCGGATGCCTGTTCGGATGGCTAGACATCCAGCCCGCAGTTCAGGCACTAGCGGGACTGGGCTCGGCGCGGTGATGGGGATAGCGGAGCGACCGGTAATTGTTCCTACCGCCTGTTGCTGCCCCCCTGCAATGGAACGCTCCTCCGCTGGAGTCGAGCGGGGGACAGGTTCTTCTGGAGCTTTTGTGCCTTGTAGTAGCGAGAGCGCCCCTCAAGCAGCGCGTCTCGCAGGCACCTGCTCCGTGAGCCGCTCCAGCGGCTCAGGCGGCTCTCTCTCCCCCCGTGCGAGTGGAGAGACGTCCCGTCCGACATCGGGAACACCTGCCGGATGCCTCTCGAGTGGCTATGCGTCCAGCCCGCTGCTTCAGGTTCTAGCGGGCTGGCCTCGGCACGGTGTCGGGGAATTACGGAACACCGGGTAACGCTCCTACCGCCTGTTGCTGCCCCCCTCCCCAACGGGAAAACGGGGGACAGTTTTGTTCCAGAGCCTTTTTCTCTGCCTGTAAAAAACACAAGCAGAAAAAGGCTCACCTGTAAAAGAAAACCCGACCTCAGGGTACTCACCTGACGGTCCGGTTCATCTGTAACGGGAGCGCCTAACTCCCGTGGCAGCCGCTGTTGCACTGCTGGCGTAATGCCGCGCCTGCGCACTGAGCGGGTTCTTCACGTAGTCACTCACGTGACTCCGAAGTAAAATCAAGAACTTGTCTATCTCTGCCTTCAAAATATCCACTGACTTGGTCTCCACAGCAATGACCAAAGAAGTTCCTCCTCACCTCCTTTTTAAAGAGCGCCCTTTAATTCTGAGGCTATGACCTGTGGTCCTAGACTCTCCCACCGGTGGAAACATCCTTTCCACATCCACTCTATCCATCCTTTCATTATTCTGTAAGTTTCAATGAGGTCCCCCCCTCAACCTTCCAAACTCCAGTGAGCACAGGCCCAGTGCTGTCAAACGCTCATGGCCGGATTTATGTATAAGCTAGACAAGCTTAAGCTTGGGGCCTCGAGATCTAGGGAGGCCTACTCACCTCGCTGCCTCACCGGACCCGTCGAACCTTGCCGCCCCACCGACCATCCGCCCAACGGGACCTCCTACTCTTTGCCCGCTGACCCTGGCAACTCCAGCAGTCCGCAGCCATCGCCTTACCTGCAGCCTGGTCTCAGCACCGGGCCTGAAGTTTCCACGCTGCAGACTCCCACTCCCCTGAGTTTGACTGCCCTGGATCCTGGTGCTAATCAGCCAACCCTGGTAATCTCAGTGGCTGTTCCACTGGGTCTTCCCCATTCTCCTCAAACCATGTGACCTCAGATCTTCCCCACCCACACTACAGTCCTCATACCCCCCTAACCCCTGACCACCCACCACCCCTTCACCAGACATCGCCTCGACCTCAGTCCACTCACCTGCCTTCCTCCGGCCCCAACCCCCATCCCTGCCATGTGTTCACCATCCCCCCTGACCTCCCCCTCTCAGATACCTAATGGTCTGTCCTCAGCAGAGGCCGCACGCAGGGCCGGCCTTAGGAGGTGCGGGGCCCAATTGGGAACAATTTTGGTGAGCCTCTGGTTCCCAGCCAAGGTCTGTAGAGTCATAGAAATATAATTAAAGTCTATTTTAGACTTTATATCTCTATGGTAGAATGGAAAGTAATCAAAATGTGCGCTTAAAATGTGCCTGCGACCAAACAGATCTAAGCTACCTTAATGTAAAATTGCATACATGTAAGCATACAAGTAACCAACAAAATGTGGAGATCACCTCTGAAAAGTACATAGTTACAACATCACTTGTTTTAGTGACTGTGAAATGAAAAAAATAGTAATTTAATTAAATAGATCCTGGAAAACCAATAACCATTGGCGAAAAACCAGTCCAGGGAATACATTTTGGGCTTCAGCCCCATCCTGCCCTTTGGGCTTCTACCCCATCCTAACTCAGTTGTGTGTGTTAGTTGTCTGTGCATGATGTGTGTGTGGGAGGGAAGGAGAGAAGGGAGGGAGGGAGTAAGGGAAAGAAGGGAGGGAGGACAGAAGAGAGGGAGGGAGGGAAGTAGAGAAAGGAGGGAGGGAAGGAGAGAAAGAAGGTATGGAGCGAATGAGAGAAGGGAAAAGAGAGAGGAAGGAGGGAGGGAAGGAGAGAAGGGAGGGAGGGAAGAAGGGAAGGAGAGAAGGGAGGGAGAGGGCCGGTGGCGGGAGTGGATGCCGGGGTCCGGGCGGACGGGTGTGAGCTGAGGCCGAGGTTTGTAAACATTGCTCCAAACCCCGGCCCGGCCCTCCCTGTATTGTTCACTGCATCTCCCCGGGGAGAGAGAGGGGCGGAGCCGGGGCTGTGGGCGTGCAGCACGGCAACTGGAGGGGCGGGAGCGCTGCCTCGGGACCGTGAGGGAACGACTCACCTCCCCCTCTCCCCCTTCTCCATTCCCCCTCACACCACCCTCCCTGTCAGCTTCTTTCTTTCCCTCCACTCCTCTACCCTCTCTCTGCCCCTCTCTCCCCCCTCCACCCGGGGTACATCTACCCGAGCTGAGAGTAGATTACTCTGGCGCGGAGCCCCCTTACTCGCGGGGCCCAATTGGGAGCAATTGATACAATCGGCTTAAGGCCAGCCCTGGCCTCACCTTTGTCCCCATCCATCCCCACCTCAATGAGTTCTGCGCCCGCCGGATTTGGAGCTCTTCTTCTGTCGCCTCCGCCTCACACCATTCTTCCATGGGAAGGAGTCCTCGCCCCTATTGATGATCCCTTTTCCCATCTCCAACGGACCCCCTCATCTTGGACCCTCCCTCATGGCCATTGGTACAATGAAATTTGGGGGTCGGAACGGGAGAACATTCTCAGCGGCTTGGGCTTCCGAATCAGCCACTTCCTACCGGAGACCGCATCTCCCGAAGTCCACAGGCTGAGTTGGGTGGGGTTTCACGCTGGCGGCCCTCCTCAAAGGCATCCCAGGGCTCCGCGATGTTGAAATCAGCGCCGCCCGAGGCTGGGAGCTCCGCAAACCACAGCTCCGTGATGTTGAAGCAGCAGGCCCAACACTCCAGAGCTTCAAACGGCGAACCAGGTAAAGGCATCGCCTGCTCCACGGGTAATCCAATATGTATTTTAAAACCAACTGTTTAATGACAACATACAGTAGGATCTAAAAGTGTCGCCGTCACTGTCAGTCGGGTAGTCGTGGTCCTCTAGTCGTGGGGGTGGGGGGTTGGGGGGGCCTCACAAGTGAAATAGCTTAGGGCCTCTCTTCATCTAAATCCGGCCCTGCAAACACTCATCATATGTAAACCCACCCATTCCTGGGATCGTTCTTGTAAACCTCCTCTGGACCCTCTCCAGAGCCAGCACATCCTTCCTCAGATATGGGGCACAAAATTGCTCACAGTCTGGCATTGTTGTATGACAATGATTCAGTGTCATCCACACTAGATTTTTGTACATTGTTTCGTCATATTATAATCTCACTCCTTACATATCTTTCTTTTATTTTAGTTTAGTTTAGTTGATTTTATTGTCACATGCACTGAAGTTGAGTGAAAGGTTTTTTTGGTTGCGAGCTAACTAGTCAGTGGAAAGACTAAACATGATTTTGGAAGGCATGATGGCACAGAGGTAGATAGTTGCTGCCTTACAGTGCTTGCAGTGCCAGAGACCCGGGTTCGATCCCGACTACGGGTGCTGCCTGTATGGAATTTGTATGTTCGCCACGTGACCTGCGTGGGTTTTCACCAGGATCTCCGGCGACTACGACAAAGGAATTCACCGGAGTCAACCTACGTCACCCGGCGACAAGCTACGTCATCCTGGCGACAACCCTTTAGTGCGCGGGGATCGCTGGTCGGCGCGGACTTGGTGGGCTGAAGGGCCTGTTTCCGTGCTGTAACTCTAAACTAAACTAGACCAAACTAGCATTACAATCAAGCGGTTCCCAGTATATAGATACAGGATAAAGGAAAAATGTTTAGTACAAGATATAGACCAGTAAAGTCTGATTAAAGATAGTCTGAAGAGGAAGCTTACTGACCACTGTAAATCGCCGCTCATGTGAATATCTGTGGGGGAACTGGGGAGGAAGGTGTTCAAGGGCATCAGAGAGAGAATAGATCTAAAGAGAATAGAGATCTGATGGAAACAGCTTTGATTGCTAGCATTGACTTGATGGGCTGAATGGTCCCTTTCTGATTGTAAGTAGTGTGGAACATAGAGTAAACCATCTATATGTGCATCTCAGACACAGATAAAGTTTGCACATTAGTTAGGTCAGGACCACTCTCCTGTTGGGGAAAGGGTGGTTCAGTTGCCTGTTAACAACTGGGGTAAAAATGGTCCCTGAATCTGATGAGCGTTTGTCGGCACTGGGCCTGTACTCGCTGGAGTTTAGGTTGAGGAGAGACCTCATTGAAACTTACCAAATAGTGAAATGCCTGCATAGAGTGAATGTGAAGAGGATGTTTCCACTTTAGAGGGTGAGAGGGGATCTCATAGAAACATGTAGAATTCTTAAGGGATTAGACAGGCTAGATGCAGGAAAAATGGTCCCCATATTGGGTGAATTCCAGAACCAGGGGTCAGAGTTTAAGAATAAGGGGTAAGCCATTTAGGACTCAGATGAGGAAAACGTTTTTCACTCAGTGAGTTGTGAATCTGTGGAATTCTCTGCAACTGAAGGCAGTGGAGGCCAATTCACTGGATGTTTTCAAGAGAGAGTTATAGCTCTTAGTGCTAAAGGAATCAGGGGGCATGGGGAGAAAGCAGGAACGGGGTACTGGTTTTGGATGATCAGCCATGATCATATTGAATGGCGGTGTTGGCTCAAAGAGGCCTAATGGCCTACTACTGTACCTATTTTCTATGTTCCTATATTTCTATGTTTTAGTGGGAGAGTCTAGGACCAGAGGGCGCAGACTCAGAATAACCATATAACCATATAACCATATAACAATTACAGCACGGAAACAGGCCATCTCGGCCCTACAAGTCCGTGCCGAACAATTATTTTCCCTTAGTCCGACCTGCCTGCCTAAAAGAACGTACCTTTAGAAGGGAGATGTGGAGGAATTTTAGTCAGTGGGTGGTAAATCTGTGGATTTCATTGCCACAGACGGCTGTGGAGGCCAAGTCAGTGGATAGATTTATGGCGGAGATTGACAGATTCTTGATTAGTACGGGTGTCAGGTGAGACCACACCTGGAGTATTGCGTACAGTTTTGGTCTCCTAATCTGAGGAAGGACATTCTTGCCATAGAGGGTACAGAGAAGGTTCACCAGACTGATTCCTGGGATGTCAGGACTTTCATATGAAGAAAGACTGGATAGACTCGGCTTGTACTCGCTAGAATTTAGAAGATTGAGGAGGGATCTTGTAGAAACTTACAAAATTCTTAAGGGGTTGGACAGGCTAGATGCAGAAAGATTGTTCCCGATGTTGGGGAAGTCCAGAACAAGGGGTCACAGTTTAAGGATAAAGGGGAAACCTATTAGGACTGAAATGAGAAAAACATTTTTTACACACCGATGGTGAATCTCTGGAAATCTCTGCCACAGAGTGTAGTTGAGGCCAGTTCATTGGCTATATTTAAGAGGGAGTTAGATGTGGCCCTTGTGGCTAAAGGGATCAGGGGGTATGGAGAGAAGGCAGGTACAGGATACTGAGCTGGATGATCAGCCATGATCATATTGAATGGCGGTGCAGGCTCGAGGGGCCGAATGGCCTACTCCTGCACCTATTTTCTATGTTCCTATGTTTTTATGTTATGGGGAGAAGGCAGGAGAATGGGGTTAGGAGGGAGAGATAGATCATCCATGATTGAATGGCGGAGTAGACTTCA
Source organism: Amblyraja radiata (assembly GCF_010909765.2). Classification (NCBI taxonomy): domain Eukaryota; kingdom Metazoa; phylum Chordata; class Chondrichthyes; order Rajiformes; family Rajidae; genus Amblyraja; species Amblyraja radiata. The sequence goes on from NC_045960.1 coordinate 106,263,756, forward strand.
TGGGCCGAAAGGCTCCAAGAACCTATGAATGTGGAGGGTATGAGTATTCACACTTCTGTACCTCTTGCCTCTAACGATGTTACTTCATGTATTCTGAGAAAGCTTCATTTTAGTGTTGTAATGAAGTTCCAGGCTGCCTGAGGCCGCATCTCCTGTGGCCCCAGAAGTGAGTCAACCCAGAGCTTCAGACATGCCTATTAATACAGAGCTGTGCAGATGCAAGTCTCTAAAGGTGCATAACTTATGAGAAGGCTCAGATCCAAATGAATTCAGCGTGTTGTTTAAAGTTGAGATGAGGAATTAAGTGAACTCTGAGAATACTTCAAAGGTCTGAACAGCTTCTGCAGGCTTTCAGCCTCAGGCTTTTACATGGGATGGATTTAGACTATTTTGCTGACTTACACTAATCTCTCAGTCTGAAGAAGGGTCTCGACCCAAAACGTCACCCATTCCTTCTCTCCCGAGATGTTGCCTGACCCGCTGAGTTACTCCAGCTTTTTGCGTCCATCTTCGGTTTAATCCAGCATCTGCAGTTCCTTCTTACACAAATCTCTCAGTGCGGTTCTGCTGGTGGAAACGAGCACCAGGTTTTCAGTCAACAGCTCACTCGACTTCTTAATCGTGGCCTGTGAGGGGAACTCATCTTCCGGGATATCTTTCGGCTCGGAAATCCAGGAAACACTAAACCAATGTAAGACAGCACAAATCTGAGGGGGGCACGGTGGCGCAGCGGTAGAGTTGCTGCCTCACAGCGCCAGAGACCCGGGTTCGATCCAGACTACGGGTGCTGTCTGTACGGAGTTTGTACGTTCTCCCCGTGACTTGCGTGGGTTTTTCCCCCGGGATCTCCGGTTTCCTCCCACACTCCAAAGACGTACAGGTTTGTAGGTTATTTGGCTTGGTATAAATGTGAATTGTCCCTGTCATTTCGCTACACATACGCATACGAGATGTGTAGCGAAATGAAAAGTGGCAATGCTTGCGATTGTGCAAAAAAAACAAAAAAAGCCCTACAAAACAGAATAGAACAGAATCAGTAATTACATACTGTGAGAAAAAAACAGCAATTTAAAAAAAACACAACATAGAAACATAGAAACATAGAAAATAGGTGCAGGAGTAGGCCATTCGGCCCTTCGAGCCTGCACCGCCATTCAATATGATCATGGCTGATCATCCAACTCAGTATCCCATACCTGCCTTCTCTCCATACCCTTTGATCCCCTTAGCCACAAGGGCCACATCTAACTCCCTCTTAAATATAGCCAATGAACTGGCCTCGACTACCCTCTGTGGCAGAGAGTTCCAGAGATTCACCACTCTCTGTGTGAAAAAAGTTCTTCTCATCTCGGTTTTAAAGGATTTCCCCCTTATCCTTAAGCTGTGACCCCTTGTCCTGGACTTCCCCAACATCGGGAGCAATCTTCCTGCATCTAGCCTGTCCAACCCCTTAAGAATTTTGTAAGTTTCTATAAGATCCCCTCTCAATCTCCTAAATTCTAGAGAGTATAAACCAAGTCTATCCAGTCTTTCTTCATAAGACAGTCCTGACATCCCAGGAATCAGTCTGGTGAACTTCTCTGCACTCCCTCTATGGCAATAATGTCCTTCCTCAGATTTGGAGACCAAAACTGTACGCAATACTCCAGGTGTGGTCTCACCAAGACCCTGTACAACTGCAGTAGAACCTCCCTGCTCCTATACTCAAATCCTTTTGCTATGAAAGCTAACATACCATTCGCTTTCTTCACTGCCTGCTGCACCTGCATGCCCACTTTCAATGACTGGTGTACCATGACACCCAGGTCTCGCTGCATCTCCCCTTTTCCTAGTCGGCCACCATTTAGTCGGCAACACAACAGTTGGTTCAGTAAGTTAGTCCCTGGTGAGATGAGAGTTTACAGTCCTAATGGCCTCTGAGAAGAAACTCCTTCTCATCCTCTCTGTTTTCAAAGCATGACAGCGGAGGCATTTGCCTGACCGTAGCAGCTGGAACAGTCTGTTGCTGGGGTGGAAGGGGTCCCCCATAATGTCGCTGGTGTGTGTTGGATAGTGTGCAGGGATCATCGGTCGGTGTGGACCCGATGGGCCGAAGGGCCTGTTTCTGAGTTCTATCTATAATCTAAACTAAACTACGACAGACAGAATGCAGAAACAAAATGTGGAGGCTGGCAGATGTGAGAAAAACAAGAACAACAAATGCTGACAAAGCAGTGTCAATGAGGTGATAGATGACAAAGCATTCAGACAGGTACTTGGATAGGACAGGTTTAGAGGGATATGGGCCAAATGCAGACGTGGGACTAGTGTAGATGGGGCATGTTGGTCGGTGTGGGCAAGTTGGGCGGGGGGCCTATTTCCATGCTGTATCACTCTACGACTCTAATCACTGACATATTAAAGCAACGCACAAGCCAGCTCATGCATTGTAATAATAATAATAATGGATGGGATTTATATAGCGCCTTTCTAATACTCAAGGCGCTTTACATCACATTATTCATTCACTCCTCAGTCACACTCGGTGGTGGTAAGCTACTTCTGTAGCCACAGCTGCCCTGGAGCAGACTGACGGAAGCGTGGCTGCCAATCTGCGCCTACGGCCCCTCCGACCACCACCAATCACTCACACACATACACACACATTCACACACAGGCAAATGTGGGTGAAGTGTCTTGCCCAAGGACACAACGACAGTATGCACTCCAAGCGGGATTCGAACCGGCTACCTTCCGGTTGCCAGCCGAACACTTAGCCCATTGTGCCATCTGTCGTCCTCGATTGTATTAAAATTGTATTAAAATTAAATCAAAATTAGACCCTTGTGATTTTTATGAATTACTAGACCAACTGGTACCCGTTGGGTCCCTGTCAAACGGGAGGCCTGGTCCCCCAACGTAACCCGTTCACCAACGTAATATTCCACCACTCACCCATTCCCCCATATTCCAGCACTCACGCTGCAGCCCCCAACTGTGCAGGGGTGTATCCCCACCACTACCTCCCCTCTTCTTTCTTTGAGGACTTGCCCCCTCCCCCTCCTGTTGAGGTAAAAACCTGGTGGAAGGAATGAATGTTTCTCGATTGCAATTTTGTATGCAACTTTGTTGGAAGCTGGGCCCGCAAGGATTTAGCTGTTAAATTCTTGTTCAACTTGAATTTTTAAACATTAAAGTTATGACTAACGTGAAAAATACTCTCCTGTCCATTATACAGTTTGATTTTCTTTTGTGCTTTTTGCTCTTTTTTTGACGATTCTGATATGTTTTCTTGTTTTAATTAGTATTTGGTAAACGCTGGGATTTTTGGCTACTTGCAAACTTACCTCAACTTAATTGAACTCCAATCAGGTTCAAAATAATAGTCACTGACTTGTTTAATTTTGACCTTAATTATTTGTTGGTCCCAATCACTTTGTGTGGTTACAAATCATCTTGTTTCTCACTGTTTCTGTTACTGCTGCAGGAATAGATCGGGTAGACAGAGTCTCTTGCCCAGAGTAGGGGAATCGAGAACCAGAGGACATTGGTTCAAGGTGTGGAGGGAAAGATTTAATAGGAACCTGAGCGGTAACTTTTTTTACATAAAGGGCGGTGGGTGCATGGAACGAGCTGCCAGAGGAAGTAGTTTGAGGCAGGGACTTTCAAAACATTTAAGAAGCATTTAATTAGGTGCAGCGGGGCCTTACCATCAGGAGCGGGGATCCCTGGAGGGGAGCTTCGACCGCCGGCCCTGCGGTCTGCGGTGCTTCTGGCTGCCTCGCGGCACGGCGGGAACTTTAAATCTTCGACCGCCGGCCTGTGGCCTACACCAACCTGAAGCCTCAGTCTCTGGTAGGGAGGCACCGATTCAGGACTTACCAGGACTTTTACCTTGTCTGCACATCTGGACGCCCGCAGTGGCGACTGCGGAGGGTTGAGGTCCCGACCACGCGGGAAAATGGAAGAGGACGGGCCAAATTTTGTGCCTTCCACCACAGTGATGAATGCTGTGGTGGATGTTTGTGTTTAATTTGTATTGTGTGTTCTTTTTCATTGTACCGCTGCTGGCAAATTCATTTCACTTGCACTTTATGTGCAAGTGACGAATAAAACTGATTGATTGATTGTTTGATTGATTGATTGATTGATTGATTGACTGACTGATTGATTGATTGATTGATTGATTGATTGATTGATTGATTGATTGATTGATTGATTGATTGATTGATTGATTGATTGATTGATTGATTGATTGATCTATTGATCTATTCATCTATTTATTTATGTATTTATTTATTTATTTATGTATTTATTTATTTATTTATTTATGTATTTATTTATTTATGTATGTATTTATTTATTTATTTATTTATGTATTTATTTATTTGTTTATTTATTTATTTATTGATAGATAGTATCGGTTTAGAGGGATAGGGGCCAATTACAGGCAGGTGGGACTGGTGCAGATGGGTCATGTTGTTCGGTTCGGGCAAGTTGAGCCAAAGTGCCTGTTTCCACGCTGTACGACCCTATGTCTCAGTCAGCCTTCGGTGATGTTTCTTCAGTTTTACAATTCAGACTGAAAAACCCCCCCAGCTCTGGCTGCAACTGTTTACACAGGATGTACAAGTAAGATGACTACAGCTAAACCTTACTTTACTCCAAGCTTCGAAACCCCATGGATTAAAAATCAAAATCCAACTTTCATCAACCCCAAACATCCAGTATTTATGAAATCACATCAATATATTAATGACATATTTTGCCTCCCTTGAACCAACTCAAACAGAAACAAAGCTTAGCATTTCTGCAACACGATATTTTACAGATCAACATCTTGGAGGTAATGTAAAAAGGTGGCTTTCATAAACAAATTTAAATTGATGTTCCCTGCCCAAAGCATCGTCAGAGATTAAAATGCAGAGATCAATGGACTCCACGGAATTGCCCCAAGATTAAAAACCAAGCTTGACAATCTGGACCCCATGCCTTAATTCCAGCAGTGGACACATCCATGAAATCTGTTCTGGTCTGTTGATCAGAACTTATATTTTCTCCAAATACAGAATCTGTTGTTTATAATCCGGTGTTTAAGATTAAAAGAAGAGACTTGGCCAGGACTCTCTTGTAAAAGAGATTTTTAATCTCAATGAGACTTATCCTGGTTAAATAAAGGTTAAATAAAATAAAAATAAAAACATAGGAATAAAAGTTGGTTCTGCTGGAGTGTCAATAGATGAAATAAACTTTTCATGTGATAACGAAGGGATACAAGGATATGACCTGTGGGACGAGTAGGACGATTAGAGTGGGGGAAACATAGCAACATGGCAACATAAAAACATTGAAATTCGGCCCTTCGAGCTAGATGCAGGAAAAATGTTCCCAATGTTGGGTGAGTCCAGAACCAGGGGCCACAGTTTTAGACTAAAGGGAGGTCATTTAAGACTGAGGTGAGAAAAATCTTTTTCACCCAGAGAGTTGTGAATTTATGGAATCCCCTGCCACAGAGGGCAGTGGAGGCCAAGTCACTGGATGGATTTAAGAGAGAGTTAGATAGAGCTCTAGGGGCTAGTGGAGTCAAGGGATATGGGGAGAAGGCAGGCACGGGTTATTGATATGAGACGATCAGCCATGATCACAATTAATGGCGGTGCTGGCTCGAAGGGCCGAATGGCCTCCTCCTGCACCTATTTTCTATGTTTCTATGAGCCAGCATCACCATTCAGTATGACCATGGCTGATCATCCAGAATCGACCCAGTCCCACTTTTTCCCCATATCCCTTTCAAGAGAGAGCTAGATAGGGCTCTTAAAAATAGCGGAGTCAGGGGATATGGGGAGAAGGTAGGAACGGGGTACTGATTGGGGATGATGAGTCATGATCACATTGAATGGCGGTGCTGGCTCGAAGGGCCAAATGGCCTACTCCTGCATCTATTGTCTATTGATTCCTTTAGCCCTAAGAGATAAATCTAACTCTCAGGTGGATTGGGGGGGGGGGGGGGGGCTAGGGGTGTGGAAGAGGGAATGCAAGGGTTACTTGAAATTAAGCTGATATTAATGGAGCATTTATATTCCAGATTTGTAATCTGCGATCCAGCAACAATTAGTCTGAAGAAGGCACCTAACTCAAATTGTTACCCGTTCATGTTCCCCAGATTAAGGGTGGCACTGTTGCGCAGCGGTAGAGTTGCTGCCTTACAATGCCAGATACCCACGTTTGGTCCTGCTGTCTGTATTATTCAGTTTGTACGTTCTCCCCGTGACCTGTGTGGCGTTTCACCAAGATCTCCGGTTTCCTCCCACACTCCAAAGGTGTACAGAATCGTAGGTTAATTGGATTGGTATAAATGTAAATGTTAAACTGTCTTGAGTGTGTGCGGGGTAGTGTAAATGTGCGGGGATCGCTGGCTGGTGCGGACTCATTTCCGTTTCCTCATTGTTTCTCTAACCGAAACTAAAGACGCCGCCTTACCCACAAAGATACTCCAGCACTTTGTGTCATTTTCAGTCCGAGAAAATAAACTAATCTTATTTGTCGAGACTCGAGATACTGGGATCTTGAACGAAGTACAAGGTGCTCGAGGACCTCGGCAGAAATTCAGCAGGGCAGGCAGCATCTCTGGAGAACATGGATAGGTGACGTTTTGGGACAGGTCCCTTCTTCAGATTGATCGGATGATGTGTCTTGCCCTGAAAAGTCACTCCAGCACTTTATGGCATTTTGTATCAACCAACATCTGTAGTTCCTTCTTCCTATATGTGGATGTTAGCTTTCATCTAGCGAGTCCACACCGACCCACGATCATCATCCATTCACAACAGTTCCATGTTATCTCACATTCCCATCCACTCCCTACACACTAGTCGGCAATTTAGAGGGGGCCTGTAATTAACCTACAACTCTGTACAACTCTGGAGTGTGGGAGGAAACTGGAGCACCAGGAGAAAACCCACGTGGTCACAGGGAGGATGTAAAACTCCGCACAGACAGCACCCCAGGTCAGGATCGAACCGGGGTCTCCAGCACCCTGAGGCAGCAGCTCTACCCACTGTGCCAATGTGCCACCCAACCTGAATAATTGCAACATGCTTCCCTTGACCTGTAAAGTTTAGACATTGAAGCTTCTGAAGCTTGAGAATTTGGTGCCTACATCCACAAGGCAGTGAGGGTAAAATCCAATAAGGTGGATGGAATGTTGAACTCACTATCAGTAAGCATTTTATCGGGATGCATCGCAGCTTGGTTTGGGAACAAGCTCCATCCAAGGCCGCAAGAAATTGTAGAGAGTTGTGGACGCAGCCCAGACCATCGCACAAACCAACCTCCCTTCCATTGACTCTATTTATACCTCACGCTGCCTCGGCAAGGCCAGCAGCATAATCAAGGACGAGTCGCACCCCGGCCACACCCTCTTCTCCCCTCTCCCATCAGGCAAGAGGTATAGTAGTGTGAAAATGCACACCTCCAGATTCAGGGACAGTTTCTTCCCAGCTGTTATCAGGCGACTGAACTATCCGACCAACAACCAGAGAGCGATCCTGAACTACTATCTACCCCCATTGGAGACCCTCACATTATCTTTGTTCGTACTTGGCTGGCTTTACCTTGCACTAAACGTTATTCCCTTACCATGTATCTGTACACTATCGATGGATCGATTGTAATCATGTACTGTCTCTCCGCTGACTGGTCAGCACGCAACAAAAGCTTTTCACTATACCTCGGTACACGTGACAATAAACTAAACTGAACTATGGCATCGCTGAGGCAAGCAGGTGTATTTGAAGGGAAGCTGGATAAGCAGGAGTGGGATAGAAATAGTTTGTGATAGAAAGTCAAAACAAAATGCATCTACTGGAAATGTACAAAAAAATATGATGTTCAGAACATGCTCAGCAAGTGGCCAAATTATGTATTGTCCATTCCAATATAATTTACATAGAAAATAGGTGCAGGAGTAGGCCATTCGGCCCTTCGAGCCTGCACCGCCATTCAATATGATCATGGCTGATCATCCAACTCAGTATCCCGTACCTGCCTTCTCTCCATACCCCCTGATCTCTTTAGCCACAAGGGCCACATCTAACTCCCTCTTAAATATAGCCAATGAACTGGCCTCAACTACTTCCTGTGGCAGAGAGTTCCACAGATTCACCACTCTCTGTGTAAAAAATGATTTTCTCATCTCAGTCCTAAAAGACTTCCCCTTATCCTTAAACTGTGACCCCTTGTTCTGGACTTCCCCAACACCGGGAACATCGGTGTTTTGGGGAGTAGGGACGGGACTTGGGGATTTCACACCTCGAGCATTCAGTGAAGAATAACAAAGACATTGGGAAGTTTCCGATAACAGCGTTGGCCATGTGACAATTTGATTTTGTTTTGAAATGTGATTCCATTCAAAGCACCACAAATTTCCCCAAGTGAAACCAGAGAATGGATCTTCTGATGACTTTAGTTTGAGTTTAGTTTAGAGGTTAGGGCCTGTCCCACTTGGTTATGTTTTTTTCGGCGACTGCCGGCGTCATTGACTGACGGGGTATCAGGGTCGGCGAAAGGTTTTGAACATTTCAAAATCCAGCGGCGACAACAAAAATGTTGCGACACTTGAGGAGACACCGCGAGTCAATACGTCATCACGCCGTCTCACGCCGCGTCACGCCGCGTCACGCCGCGACTTTTTCGATGACCGAATACGGCATTCAATGATGTCGACAGTCGCCGAAAAAATCGGCAAGTGAGACAGGCCCTATACAGTGCAGAAACAGGCCCTTCGGCCCACCGAGTTCGTGCAGACTAGTGATCCCTGGACTCCAGAGACCCAAGTTCGATTCCGACAACGGATGCTTGTCTGTACGGGGTTTGTACGTTCTCCCCATGACTGCGTGGATTTTCTCCGTGATCTTTGGCTTCCTCCCACACTCCAAAGACATACACGTTTGTAGGTTTATTGGCTTGGGTATGTATACTTGGCATAAGTGTAAATTGTCCCTAGCATGGGTAGGCTTGTGTTAATGTGAGGGGATCGCCGGTCGGTGCAGGATCGGTGGGCCGAAGGGCCTGTTTCCGCGCTGTACCTCTACAACCAAAACACTATTCCGCACACACTAGGGACAATTTACATATCCACCAAGCCAATTAACCTACAAACCTGTACATCTTTGGAGTAGGGGAGGAAACTGGAGCACCCGGAGATGCAGGTGACAGGGAGAACGTACAAACTCTGTACAGACTGCATCCTTTGCCAGGATTGAACCCGGGACTCTGGCGCTGTAAGGCAGCAACTCCATCGCTGTGCCACTGTGCCACCCACAAACTTGTCAGCAATCGCCACCCTAACTTCCAAGTTACACAAGTTTTTCTTATTATAGTCAAGCAAATATACTGAACTGCAGATGCTGGCATCTTACGTGGAACGCAAAGTGCCGGGTTCATAAGTTCATAAGTAGAATTAGGCCATTTGGCCCATTGAGTCTGCCCAGCCATTCAATCATGGCTGATCTATTGTTTCCTCTCAACCCCATTTTCCTGCCTTGTCCCATTCACTCAACCCCATTTTCCTGCCTTGTCCCATTCACTCAACCCCATTCTCCTGCCTTATCCCATTCACTCAACCCCATTCTCCTGCCTTATCCCATTCTCCCAACCCCATTCTCCTGCCTTCTCCCATTCACTCAACCCCATTCTCCTGCCTTATCCCATTCTCCCAACCCCATTCTCCTGCCTTATCCCATTCACTCAACCCCATTCTCCTGCCTTATCCCATTCTCCCAACCCCATTCTCCTGCCTTATCCCATTCTCCCAACCCCATTCTCCTGCCTTATCCCATTCACTCAACCCCATTCTCCTGCCTTATCCCATTCACTCAACCCCATTCTCCTGCCTTATCCCATTCTCCCAACCCAATTCTCCTGCCTTATCCCATTCTCCCAACCCCATTCTCCTGCCTTGTCCTTTCTGCCTCTGCATAGCTCAGTGGGTCACGTAACACATACGGAATATCAGTCTTGTTATCACAGCAGCAGATTTATTGTTCCATTGCTCAAGCTTGCGTAATTTGTCTGAACTGTACTATTGGAGGCATAGAGTCTTGTCCTTGCCAACCCGGTTGGCATATTGGGCTTGTCCCATTGACCTGTGTTTGGCCCATAGCCCTTTAAGTACAATGGATGTGCAGAAGATGTTTCCACTAGTGGGAGGGTCTAGGACTTGAGGTCATAGCCTCAGAATTCCAGGAAATTCCTTTAGGAAGAAGATGAGGGGGAATTTCTTTAGTCAGAGAGTGGTGAATCAGTGGATTTCATTGCCAAAGAAGGCTGTGGAGACCAAGTCAATGGACATTTTTAAGGCAGAGTTAGATAGATTCTTGATTAGTACGGATGTCAGGGGTCATGGGGAGAAGGCAGAAGAATGGGCTTAGTACGGAGAGAGAGAGAGATCAGTCATGATTAAATGGCGGAGTGGACTTGATGGGCCGATTTGCCTAATTCTGCTCTTATCATTTATGTCCACAAATTGAAAAGATAAAACATTGCAATTCCTTAAGCAAGTGGCAGTGGTTAATGTGGATAAATGTTATTGCTTTATTGTGGCGACCATGGGATTTGCTGTTCAAACAGAAATGAAACGGCTTCAGATAGATCTAATGTGAAGTGGGGGAAATGGATTTAATTTTTTTCTCCTGGATCATTGCTAAATGTCATTCTGAATCCAAATCACTGCACAGATTTATTTGAAAAAATGTCTTCATCATATTTTCTTAATGAATTAACATTTGCAGCTTTGGATGTTCCAATAATCATTAAATTATATATATTTCAAAGTCACTTATTTCAAAAGTAGCTCATTGGAGATGAAGGGCTTTGGGATGTCTTGAAGATGTGATAGGTATAATATTAATACGTTTTTTTTTTAGTTTTTATTCAGTGTTATATATTCCTTCCACTTTCTTCCTTCAGACAGCAGGCAGGTGAATGGGGTTGGGAGGGAGAGATAGATCAGCCATGATTGAATTGCGGAGTAGACTTGATGGACTGAATGGCCTACTGCATATATGTGCAGGAGTAGGCCATTCAGCCCTTCGAGCCTGCACCGCCATTCAATATGATCATGGCTGATCATCCAACTCAGTATCCTGTACCTGCCTTCTCTCCATACCCCCTGATCCCTTTAGCCACAAGGGCCACATCTAACTCCCTCTTAAATATAGCCAATGAACTGGCCTCAACTACCTTCTGTGGCAGAGAATTCCACAGATTCACCACTCTCTGTGTAAAAAATGATTCTCTCATCTCAGTCCTAAAAGACTTCCCCATTATTCCTTATGACCTTAGGACAGCAAGGCGGAGCAAAGGTGGCAATGGCTGGAGTTTGAATCTGAGTTTATTTTATTGTCACGTGTACTGAGGTATAGTAGAAAGCTTTTGTTGCATGCTAACCAGTCAGTGGAACGACAATAGAGACATTTCTGGTTGGGAACCTTCTTCAGACTCTGTGGGGGGAATGGACAGGTGACATTTAGGATTGGGACCCTTCTTTAAGCTGAAGAAGGATCCTAATTTAAAACCTTTTGTTGCATCCTAACCAGTCAATGGAAAGACAATACATGATTACATTTGAGCCATCCACAGTGTCGGGGTACACAATAACATAAATAACATTTAGTGCAAGATAAAGCAAGTGAAGGTCGATCAAAGATAGTCCGAGGGTCTCCAAAGAGGTAGATAGTAGCTCAGGACCGCTCCCCAGATGAGACCGAGTGCAGGAAGGAGATAGGGGAGCTTAGAAACATGCGTTAAGACAACAACTTCTCTTTCAATGTTAGCGAGATAAAGGAGCTAGTTAGTGACTGCAGCAAATGAGGTAGAGTACACTTCCAATCCATGGCGCCCATGTGGAGATGATTGAGTGCTTCAAGTTCCCAAGTGTAATTATTGCCAACAATTTGTCACGCATCAAACACATTGAAGCTGCAGCCACAGGAAGCAAAGAGGAGGAGTGAACGGGTCCTTTTCAGAATGGCAGGTAAGTGGCGAGTGGAGTGCCGCAAGGCTCGGTGTTGGGGCCGCAACTGTTTACCATATATATTAATGATTTGGAAGAGGGAATTAGGAGCAATACTAGCAAGTTTGCGGATGACACAGAGCTGGGTGGCAGTGTGAACTGTGAAGAAGTTGTTAGGAGGTTGCAGGGTGACCTGGACAGGTTGAGTGAGTGGGCAGATGCGTGGCAGATGCAGTATAATATAGATAAATGTGAGGTTATCCACTTTGGTGGCAAAAACAAGGGGGCAGATTATTATCTCAATGGGGTTAGGTTAGGTAAGGGGGAGGTACAGTGAGACCTGGGTGTCCTTGTACACCGGTCACTGAAAGTTGGCGTGCAGGTACAGCAGCCAGTGAAGAAAGCTAATGAAATGTTGGCCTTCATAACAAAAGGATTTCAGTATAGGAGTAGAGAGGTTCTTCTGCAGTTGTATAGGGTTCTGGTAAGACCACATCTGGAGTATTGCGTACAGTTTTTGTCTCCTAATTTGAGGAAGGACATCCTTGTGATTGAGGCAGTGCAGCGTAGGTTCACAAGATTGATCCCTGGGATGGCGGAGCTGTCATATGAGGAAAGATTGAAAAGACTAGTCTTGTATTCACTGGAGTTGAGATGGTTGAGGGGGGATCTTATAGAAACATATACAATTATAAAAGGACCGGACAAGCTAGATGCAGGAAAAATGTTCCCAATGTTGGGCGAGTCCAGAACCAGGGGCCGCAATCTTAGAATAAAGGGGAGGCCATTTAAGACTGAGGTGAGAAAAAACTTTCTCACCCAGAGAGTTGTGAATTTGTGGAATTTCCTGCCACAGAGTTTGGCAAGATTCAATAACTGTTATTAACTTGGACAGATGCACTGTGGACAGCATCATTTCAGGACAGATCACAGCTGTTGGTTTTGGCAACAGCTCTGGCCAAGGCTGCAAGATATTACAGAGAGCTGTAGCCTAGTCCATCATGCAGACCACATTCCCTACCATCAACTCTATCTACACTTCACACGGCCTCGGGAAAGCAGCCAACATCATCAAGTGCCTTTTTCACACCCCCAAATCATTCTCCCTTCTCCAATCGGGCAGAAGAAACAAAAGGTCGACACAGAATGCTGGAGTAACTCAGCGGGACAGGCAGCCTCTCTGGAGAGAAGGAGAAACAAAACCTTGAAAGCACCAGATTCTGACACAGCTTCTTCCACTGTTCTACCAGAACTAGGATGCAGGTCCTGATCTTCCAGTCTACCTCAGAGCGGTCCTTGGACTTTTTCTCAGTAACTGTAAAGTGACTAAGGATGCATCCAAAATTGCAGCAATGATCAGTTCAGTTAAGTTTATTGTCACGTGTAGCAAGGTACAGTGAAAAGGCTTTGTTGCTTTCTAACCAGCCAGCAGAAAGGAAATCGAGTTATTTACAGTATACAGATACATGATAAGGGAATAACGTTTAGTGCAAGGTAAAGCCAGCAGAGTCCAATCAACGATAGTCTGAGGGTCACCAAAGAGGTAGATAGTAGTTCAGGACTGCTCTCTGGTTGTGGTAGGATGGATTCATTTGCCTGATAACAGCTGGGAAGAAACTGTTCCTGAATCTGGAGGTGTGCATTTTCCCACTTTTCTATGTTTTGCCCGATGGAAGAGGGGCGAAGAGGGCAAACCTGTGTGCAACTCCTGATGTTCGGGGAAACCACTGTTGGGCTTCAATGTATTAAAAATCTCAAAGAATTTTTCAATCAGACCGCTGACACAGTTCCTTCATTCTCTCCGGTAGATTTCTCATATGTTGCCAAAAACTACCACCCCAGAGTTTGACGCAGTCAATCAAAACCCCGCTAGAACTGCAGCCTTTACTGCCGTTGCTCACCTTTACTGCCTGAGGGAAGAAGGTGGAAGGAATATATATTATCTTTCCGCTGACTGGTTAGCACGCAACAATTGCTTTTCTTTGCGGCACGGTGGCGCGCAGCGGTAGAGTTGCTGCCTTACAGCACCAGAGACCCGGGTTGAAACACGACCACGGGTACTGTCTGTACGGAGTTTGCACGTTCTCCCCGTGACCCGCGTGGGTTTTCTCCGAGTTCTTCGGTTTCCTCCCAGCACTCCAAAGACAGACAGCTTTGTGGGTGAATTGTCTTCGGTATGAATGTATTAATGTAAAATTGTCCCTAGTGTGTGTAGGGTAGTGTTAATATGCGGGGATCGCTGGTCGGTGTGTACTCGGTGGGCCAAAGGCCTGTTTCCGCGCTGTTTTCTAAACTAACCTATGCTAAACGCTGTACCTCGGCACACGTGACAATAAACTAAATGAAACTAAACTATAACACTAAATAAAACTAAAAAAAAACTTGTATTAATATTATACCTTTCACATCTTCAAGACATCCCAAAGCCCTTCATTTCCAATGAGCTACTTTTGAAATAAGTGACTTTGAAATATATATAATTTAACGATCATGGGAACAACCAAAGCTGCAAATGTTAATTCATTAAGAAAATATGATGAAAAAGATTTTTCAAATAAATCTGTACAGTGATTTGGATTCAGAATGACATTTAGCAATGATCCAGGAGAAAAAAATTAAATCCATTTCCCCCACTTCACATTAGATCTATCTGTAGCCGTTTCATTTCTGTTTGGACAGCAAATCCCATGGTCACCACAATAGGCAAGGCAAGGCAACTTTATTTATATAGCACATTTCATACACGAGGCAGACTCAAAGTGCTTCACATAAAAACATGTCATACAACAAATGAAATAATAAAATGAAATAAAATAGAAGAACTAAAAGAAAAGAAAAGCAAAATTAAAAATGCATTATAAAAAGTGCAAAAGTTAAAAGTGCAATGTAGTTAAGATTTAGCTGAAAGCTAAAGTAAACATAAAAGTTTTCAGTCTTGTTTTAAAAGTGGTCAAAGTTGAGGCAAGTCTTAAATCTTCAGGAAGTTTATTCCAGCTATTTGATGCATAGTAACTAAATCCTGCTTTCCCATGTTTTGTATTTACTCTGGGAATCACTAGCAGATTGGTTTCAGAAGATCTTAGTGGTCTAGAAGGCTTATATAGTGGAAGCATGTCAGTGATATACTTTGGCCCTAAACCATGTAGTGATTTATAGGTGAGCAGCAGGATTTTAAAATCAATTCTCTGACATACAGGGAGCCAATGTAAGGATTTAAGAATTGGTGTAATAAAGCAATAACATTTATCCACATTAACCACTGCCACTTGCTTAAGGAACTGCAATGGTGAACGATTTTATCTTCTTAATTTAGAGGGCTTTGGGCCAAATGCAGCTCAACGGGACTAGCCCAATATACCAACCAGGTTGGCATGGACAAGGTGGGCCAAAGGGCCTGTTCCCATGCTGTACAACTGGGCTTGTATTCACTGGAATATAGAAGGATGAGAGGGAATCTTATAGAAACGTATACAATTATAAAAGGACTGGTCAAGCTAGATGCAGGAAAAATGTTCCCAATATTGGGGGAGTCCAAAACCAGGGGCCACAGTCTAATGCCCCTGTCCCACTTCGGAAACCTGAACGGAAACCTCTGGAGACTTTGTGCCCCACCCAAGGTTTCCGTGCAGTTCCCGGAAGTTCCCGGAGGTTTTTGATAGTCTCCCTACCTGCTTCCACTACCTGCAACCTCCGGCAACCACCTGCAACCTCCGGGAACCGCACGGAAACCTTGGGTGGGGCACAAAGTCTCCAGAGGTTTCCGTTCAGGTTTCCTAAGTGGGACAGGGGCATTAGAATAAAGGGGAGGTAATTTTAAACTGAGATGAGAAAAAAAACTGTTCCACCCAGAGAGTTGTGAATTTGTGGAATTCTCTGCCACAGAAGGCAGTAGAGGCCAATTTACTGGATGAGTTGAAAAGAGAGTTAGATAGAGCTCCAGGGGCTAGTGCAATCTAGGGATATGGGGAGAAGGCAGGCACGGGTTACTGATTGTGGATGATCAGCCATGATCACAATGAATGGCGGTGCTGGCTCGAAGGGGCAAATGGCCACCTCCTGCACCTATTTTCTATGTTTCTGTGTTTCTATGTTTCTATGTTTCTATGTTTCTATGTTTCTATGAATGAATGAATGAATGAATGAATGAATGAATGAATGAACGAGTGAACGAATGAATGAATGAATGAATGAATGAATGAATGAATGAATGAATGAATGAACGAATGAACGAAGGAACGAAGGAACGAATGAACGAATGAACGAAGGAACGAAGGAACGAATGAACGAATGAACGAATGAACGAATGAACGAATGAATGAATGAATGAATGAATGAATGAATGAATGAATGAAGGAATGAAGGAATGAATGAATGAAGGAATGAAGGAATGAACACTTTATTGTCACATGTGACAAGTCACAGTGAAATTCTTTGTTTTGCAGACTCAAGGCATGCAAAGAGTCACCACATAAACACAATCCAAGTTTGTCCAAACTCTCTCTATAACTAATACTCTACTTGGTTTGTGCTTTCTGGAATGAAGGAGTTTGAGGGGATTCAATCATGGCTGATCTATCATTCCCTTTCAATCCTATTCTCCTTTCTTCTCCCCATAACCCCAGACTCCCGTACTAATTCATCTGTCAATCTCTGCCTTAAAAAATATCAATTGACTGCCTCCACAGCCTCCTGTGGCAATGAATTCCACAGATTCACCACCATCTGACTGAAGAAATTTCTCCTTATCTCCTTTCTAAAGGAACATCATTTTATTCTGAGGCTTTGGCCTCTGGTCCAAGACTCTCCCACTAGTGGATACATTTTCTCCACATTCACTCCATCAAGGGCTTTCATTATTCGAATCATCCTTCGTCTCAACTGAAAATACTGCTGAGGTTTTTATAAATCACATTTCACACTTTTAGATATGCTAAATGCCAGCTGTCACCTTGCACTGAAGTTTCCCGACATATCTATATAATTAAGTCTCATCTTGATCACTTCCTGTTTGCATGTTGTTTGATTTTAGAAAAAAACGTCACCATATATGGCTGTGATTTTTTGGCCATCTTACTCAGTCCTCCTCCAATGATTAGGCCCCGAGGGTTTTTCCCATCGTTGAAAAATAAAAGAGTTATTATTATTTATAAAATTTTGAGATTCTCTCTCCTGTCAAGCACTGTGATGAAGGTGACGCCCCTTCGGGGGGGGGGGGGGGGGGGAGGGACTATAAAACCTGGAAGTTTGGACATGGCTCAGTCACTGTAAGATGGTGAGGGAGAGGCCACGGCTCTCAGTCTGTGCTGGGAATCTACACAACACTGAATGTCTACTGAACTGTGAGTGCCCTTTATGTGCTTTATGTGGTTTTATGAAGTTTTATGTGGTCTAGAAACCAGTCCCTTCAGCCCACAACACCCATACTAGCACTCCAGCCAGCGATCCTGACTACGGGTGTGTCTACACGGAGTTTGCACGTTCTACCTCTGACCATGTGAATGTTCTCCAGTTTTCTCCAGTTTTTTCACACACTACAAAGATTGGCAGGTTTGTAGATTATTTAGCCTCAGTAAAAAAAAATAATTGGCCCTCGTGTGTAGGATAGTGCTAGTGTACGGGGATCACAGGTCGGTGCGGACTCGGTCCTGTTTCCGTGCTATATCACTAAAGTCTAAAAGTCCAAATGAATAGAATGATAAAGAAGATGTATGATATGTTTGACATCATTGATTGAGGCACTGAGTATAAAAGTCAGGAAGTCAGGTTTGTGAGGCCTAGGTTAGGCCGCATTTGTTTTACTGCTTGCAGTCCTGGCTGCCCCATTACAGGAAGGATATGGAAACTTTGAAAAAGGAGCAGAGGAGGTTTACCAGAATGCTGCCTGGATTAGAGTGTATTAAATACAGGAAGAGGGTGGACAAACTTTAGGGCAGTCACGGTGGCACAGCGGTAGAGTTGCTGCCTTACAGCGAATGCGGCGCCGGAGACCCGGGTTCGATCCCGACTACGGGTGCTGTCTGTACGGAGTTTGCACGTTCTCCCCGTGACCTGCGTGGGTTTTCTCCGAGATCTTCGTTTCCTCCCACACTCCAAAGACGTACAGGTTTGTAGGTTAAATGGCTTGGTAAATGTAAAAATTGTCCCTGGTGGGTGTAGGGTAGTGTTGATGTGCGGGATCGCTGGTCGGCGCGGACCCGGTGGGCCGAAGGGTCTGTTTCCAAGCTGTGCCTCTAAACTAAACTAAACTTGGATTGTTTTCTCTTGAACGCCGGAGATTGAGGGGAGAGACCTGATAGATGTATATAAAATTATGAGAGGCATAAATAGGGTAGACAGAATCCTTCCATGGGTGGAAATATCAATGACTAGAGACTTTATTTAAGACTTTAGAGTTACAGCGTGGAAACAGGCCCTTTGGTGCACCGTGCCGACCAGCGATCACTCCGTACACTAACACTATCCTACACACTAGGGACAATTTACAATTTATAGAAGCCAATCAACCTACAAACCTGTACGTCTTCGGAGTGTGGGTGGAAACCAGAGCACTCGAAGAAACCCACGCAGGTCACACAGAGAACGTGCAAGCTCCCTACAGACAGCATCCGTAATCAGGACCAAGTTCTCTTGCACTGTCAAGGGCCTGTCCCACTTACGTGTCCTTGGCACGCAAATTACGCGACCTCGTGACCTCGTGAGCCGCGATGGTCCGGCCAAGGTCGGGCGCAATTACACGCGTACGCACAGCCGCCTGGAGCGCGTGACGTCATTTGAAGATGGACACAAAATGCAGGAGTAACTCAGCGGGACCGGCAGCATCTCTGGAGAGAAGCAATGGATGATGTTTCGTGTCGAGACTCTTCTTCAGTCTGAAAAGAAGGCGAGACGTTGCGTTGCGCCAGGGTCGTGGGCCTGTCCAACTTTGGCTGTCAGTTCCGCGACAGGTCGTTGGCGCGCGAAGATTTTGTTCACTACAAAAATGTTAGAGCTCCCGCGCGATGTCGCGCACAACTACTTACCCCTCCGCGCTTCTAAGTGGGACCGGCCCCGCACAGCCATACGATGCCCGTACGCCTCAACGCGACAACGAGGTCGCGTAATTTGCATGCCAAGGACACGTAAGTGGGACAGGCCCTTTAGGCAACAACTCTACCACTGAGCCACCGTGCAGCCCTAACTCATGCATAGGTTAAAGGTGAGAGGGGCAAAGTTTAAAGGTGATGTGCGGAGCAGGTCTTTTTACACAGAGAGTGGTGGGTGCCTGGAACATGCTGCCAGGTGTGGTGGTGGTGGGTGAGCCAGATGCGATAGTGGTGTTTAAGGGGCTTTTAGCTAGTAAATGGTTATATAGAGAATGGAAGAATATGGATCATGTGCAAGCAGAGGAGATTAGTTTATGTTTGCATCATATTCAGCATGGGCATTGTGGGATAAAGGCCCTGTTTCTCTTCTGCACAGCTATATGTTGTAATGTATTAATTTTCAGTTCTGTTTAGTTTATTGCCACATGTGGCGAGGTACAGTGAAAAGCATTTGTTGCGTGCTGTCCAGCCAGCAGAAAGACAAAAACATGATTACAATCGAGCCATTTACAGTGTCTTCTTCTTGCATTTGGCATGCACAGCCTAAAGTTGTAGGTCAACTTGTTCTTTTTGATCTTGTTTGTGCACGTCGGGTTGATTGCATTAGTCGAAACAGGGTGGACCACGTGAAGGTTGCAATCTCCCACCCCATTTACAGTGTATAGATACATGATACGGGAATAACCTTTAGTGCAAGGTGAAGCCAGCAAAGTCCGATCAAGGATAGTCCGAGGGTCACCAATGAGGTAGATAGTAGTTCAGCACTGCTCTCTGGTTGTGGTAGGATGGTTCAGTTGCATGATAACAGCTGGGAAGAATCTGTCCCTGAATCAGGTGTGCGTTTTGGGAGAGGGGAGAAGAGGAAGTGGCCAGGGTGCGACTCGTCCTTGATGATGCTGCTGGCCTTGCCGAGGCAGCGTGAGGTGTAGACGGAGTCAATGGAAGGGAGGTCGGTTTGTGTGATGGTCTGGGCTGCTGTCTGCAATTTATTGCGGCCTTGGATGGAGCTGTTCCCAAACCATGATGTGATGCAGCCCGATAAAATGCTCTCAGCCTCCAGACCCTCTTAAGAATTGTTCTGCTATGTAAAGATTGAGGTGAGACCTTCAGCTCTGTTTTCAGTAAGTTAGTCACAATTTATAACCCATTTATATTGCCATAGCAATCACATTATTGAGATCTTATACTAATGACATAATTGGTAGTATGTTAGAAATATATGAAATGAGTTAGTTTGTTTTGTGACATTTACCATAAAGTACTCATTATTTCCTTTCCTTATTAGTATACATACAGAAACACATTTTCTTGCCCATTAGAGTAGCAGAACATACATCATTCATTATTTATTATTTCCCTTAAATTAATTCTACAGTATGTAGCAATAAAATGTCAGGTTCCTTGGACTAACACTTTGTCAATTGCCAACAGAAAGCGTAAACTCAAAAACATAACGTGGCTCTTGCTGTAAAACGTTCCTTGGGCTTCAGTTTTGCTTACATTTAGCCAGATAACCGGGAGTGTTTAATTTAGTTTAGAGATACAGCGTGGGAACAGGCCCTTCAGCTCACCAGGTCCGTGCCAACCAGCGATCCCTGCACATTAACACTAACCTACACATACAGGGGGCAATTTTCACATTTATACCCAGCCGATTAACCTACAAAAATGTACGTCTTCAGAGTGTGAGAGGACAGTTCTGGGGGAAAACCAAAACGCAGGTTACGGGGAGAACGTACAAACTTCGTACAGGCAGCACCTGGCGTAGGGATCGAACCAGGGTCTCTGGCACTGCAAGTGCTATAAAGCAGCAACTCTACCGCTGCGCCACCGTGCCCGGCGAGTGGGGCCAAGCCCTCCAGTACGCCCAGCTCACCCATCGCGAACGTTGACGGAATCTGCGCCGCAGGAGTGAGGAGGGACCTGCGGGCAATCGGCGAAAGTGAGGAGGGCCATCGGACAGTGAGGGGGGCTGGCGGAGAGCGGGGAAGGCCGCCAAGAACGAAAAACGCCGCCAATAGCAAAATGGACTAGGGCGGGGAGGGCTGCAGCCACACGTGGTGCAGGAGATAGATAGGATTGTTCGGTGAACCTTTGTAACTGCGTCGCTTCCGTAAACGTGGCATCACTTGTGTACTGCCTAGGTGAGCTCTGTATGATTTTACCGGGTTGTATGCAAAAATAAAGCATTTCACTGTTCCTAGGTACATGTAATCTTCTTGCGTATGGCGTGCACAGCCTAAAGTTGTGGGTCAACTTGTTCTCTTTGATCTATTTGTATGTGCACGTCGGGTTGTTTGCATTAGTCGAAAAAACGTGGACCACAATGAAGGTTGCAATCTCCCACCAAGGTACATGTAATAGTAAAGTACCATTGCATCATTGAGTCATAGAGATCATTTTATATAGATCGCATATGTGGCTTTAGGTGAGGAGCTGTCCATGGTTCTGAAAGCTTGCATTCTTTCAGGGCAAGCAAATGATATATGTAGGAAAGAACTGCAGATGCTGGTTTAAACCAAAGAGTCCCATGAGTCTGAAGAAGCATCTCGACCCAAAACGTCACCCATTCCTTCTCTCCAGAGATGCTGCTTGTCCCACTGAGTTACTCCAGCATTTTTATGTCTATCTTCAAGCAACTGATATGTCAAGTACTCAACAGTTGACAGCATTTAATTCTTCACAGAGTTTAAGGGAGAAAAATGGGGAATGTCATCAGTTCATAAGACTTGGGGGGGCAGAGTTAGGCCATTTGGCCCATTTGTATCTGACCATCATGGAGGCAGAAGATAGACACAAAAAGCCGGAGTAACTCAGCGGGACAGGCGGCATCTCGGGAGAGAAGGAATAGATAATGTTTTAGTTTGAAAGCCTTCATCAGACTGTGAGTCAGGGAAAAGGGGAACAAGAGATATAGATGGCACTTAGAATATGCAAAAAACAAGGAAAGGTGGAGCCCACAATGGTCCATTGTTGGCTGTGGGGCAGGTGATAATGAGTTATACAAACAGTGAAACTCAACAGGACAACAGTGACACAAGAATGTGATGACTAGAGTGTGGGAGGGGCAGAGAGAGAGGGGAAGCAAGGGTTACTTGAAGTCCCCCCCCCCACCCCACGTAAAAAAGACTAGAGCTCCAAAGACAAAACACTTAACTCACTAAAAATTAAAAAAGAAGAGGTGAAGTTAGAGAAATCAATATTCACACCACTGGGTTGTAAGCTGTCCAAGTGAAATATGAGCTACTGTTCCTCCAATTCGCCCAGGGCCTCACTCCGACAATGGAGGAGGCCCAGGACAGAGAGGTCAGTGTGGGAATGGGAGGGGGAGTTAAAGTGTTTGGCAACCGGGAGATCGAGTAGGCCCAAGCGGACTGAGTAAAGGTGTTCAGTGAAACATGGGCACGGAGTGAACATGGAGACAGTTCAATCGGAGCATCCGATGGGGTCATAGGAGCAAATCTGATAGAAGACAAATCTCTGGGCTATGAATAAAAGACGAGATAGATGGAATAGCTGGATTGTGTTTATGTGGAGCTAAGATTGATTCTGAAATCAGCTTGAAGCAATAATAATTTGTAACTGTTAGCAAGCTGCAGTCTAGTCAGAGCCAACTTACAAGAATTTATGAAGATCGTGCCACGGTTCGAGAATTCTTCATGAAAATCACCCAGCCAAGAGACAAAAACCCAGACATTGCAGCTGTAATAATTATCATATTTACCTTCATTAGAAATTCTGAACATCCATAATTTAAGAATAAAACCTCAAAACTGCTTCCAATTAATCTCTGCACCTCGGCATTCTGTGGCTTTCTGCACTGTTTAGTTTAGTTTAGAGATATGTGAAGCATGGAAACAGGCCCTTCAGCCCACCGAATCCGCGCCGACCAGCGATCACCCGTACACTATTTCTATCCTGCATACTAGGGACAAATTACCGAAGCCAATTAACCTACAAACCTGCAAGTCTTTGAAATGTGGGAGGAGACCGCAGCAGCCAGGAAAATCCCACGGTTTTTCTTTGGAAGAACGTACAAACTCCACACAGACAGCACTTATAAACCAGAATGAACCAGGCACGTGCCATCAGGATAGGCAAGGTAGGCACTGCCTACCCCGAATAAAATTATAAAATGGTAATTATTAAATATAAATAGTAAAGGCACGGGAGCATTATGCCTACCTAAGAGATCGATCTCTTAAATAGGCATAATTCACCGTGTTTTTATCCGTGAAAGTATGTGCAGCTCACATGCCGTCGATGCTGCTTCAAGCTGTCAATGACGAGGGGAGCTGAAGGCAGCTGAAATTCTGCCTTTGCACCGTGGACTGCGTACTGCGCATGCAAAGCGCAAGTTTCTTGGCGGGTTTTTCAAACATGGATTGTCCTTATCTTAAGAGTATCTTAAGAAACAAAGAGAGAAGAATGGAGTTTGTGTACAAATAATTTGGTAGGTAGATTTCTTTGAGCTATATGTTTGAGCTTCATAGCAAAAGGATTTGAGTATAGGAGCAGGGAGGTTCTACTGCAGTTGTACAGGGTCTTGGTGAGACCACACCTGGAGTATTGCGTGCAGTTTTGGTCTCCTAATCTGAGGAAAGACATTCTTGCCATAGAGGGAGTACAGAGAAGGTTCACCAGACTGATTCCTGGGATGTCAGGACTTTCATATGAAGAAAGACTGGATAGACTCGGCTTGTACTCGCTAGAATTTAGAAGATTGAGGGGGGATCTTATAGAAACTTACAAAATTCTTAAGGGGTTGGACAGGCTAGATGCAGGAAGATTGTTCCCGATGTTGGGGAAGTCCAGAACAATGGGTCACAGTTTAAGGATAAGGGGGAAATCTTTTAGGACTGAGATGAGGAAAACATTTTTCACACAGAGAGTGGTGAATCTCTGGAATTCTCTGCCACAGAAGGTAGTTGAGGCCAGTTCATTGGCTATATTTAAGAGGAGTTAGATGTAGCCCTTGTGGCTAAAGGGATCAGGGGGTATGGAAGAAGGCAGGTACAGGAAACTGTTGGATGATCAGCCATGATCATATTGAATGGCGGTGCAGGCTCGAAGGGCCGAATGGCCTACTCCTGCACCTATTTTCTATGTTTCTATGTTTTTAAATACCGTATTTCCCAGCAATGAAGATGCCATTTTAACCCAAAAATAAGACCCAAAAATGTACATGCGTCTTGGAAGCCAAAGGTTAGGTTGTTAGTCAAGGAAGATACTTGGCTATCCCTCAGTACATCAACGTCAAGAACAATGTTGCTGTACTGAGGAATAGCCAAGTCTGCTCCTCATTGCTGGCAGCTAATGGGAAGCGGCTGTAAAGTGGGAAGCGGCTGTGAAAGGACGGAGCTTCTGGGGGGGGGGGGGGGGGGGGAGTTCCTTTCACAGCGTGTGGGGAGTCTGGCCAGGGGTAAAGTTGCAGGGAGGGCAGGAGCGTTGAGAAGATGGGGATCGGGGATCATGCCAGAAACTCACTCACACACCGCTGCAGCAACGCTCCGGGCGCGGAGCCACCGCATTGTAGCCGGGGAGGGAAGCAGCTCGGGAAGTAGCTCGGGCGGCTGCGAGCGGCCGCCGGGCCCGGACAATGGAACCGGCCGCCACCTCAGCACCTTCTGCCCGCACTCCCGCTCACATCTGGCAGTGCTCTCCGTCTGAACATTTCTCACCAGATTTAGAAGCCTTGGGCAAATTGAATTGTTACTTTCTTTATTTTTTATTATTTTTTTTTTTTAAGCGTGAGAAATGTTATGCCCCGCCAGCATTCTTTCAAAATGTAGCAACTTAAAATGGGGTTGCGACTTTGTTGCATGTGCGTCTTCATTGCCGGGAAATACAGTACTTTATTAAGAGATATGGCTTTTAAAGACTTTATAAAAGTCGACCGACACCTTACGGTGAGGAAAACAATTTTTTAAAAGCCGACTGACTGCCTACCCTGAGTAATTACTCATGGCACGTGCCTGAATTGAATCCAGGTCCCTGGTGCTGTAAGGCAGCAACTCTGTGCCACACGCTGATCACACGCTGTGATCAAACCAAATCAGCCAATTAATTATACATTTTATATATTTTCAAAATATTATGGCCCGGAAAATGTTTCTGTCTTGATAATCGAAATGTAAGAGCAGTTTTGTGCTGCCTCAATCAATAACTTTTAAGGCCGGCACAGTGGTACAGCGGTTGAGTTGCTGCCTTTTAGCGCTTCAACCCCGACTATGGGTGCTGTCTGTATGGAGCTGGCAGGTTCTCCACATGGCCTGCGTGGGTTTTCTCAGAGATCCTCGCTTTCCTCCCAAACCCCAAAGACGAATAGGTTTGTCGGTTAATTGGCTTGATATGAATGTAAAAATCATCCCTAGTGTGTGCAGGGTAGTGTTAATGTGCGGGGATCGTTGGTCGGTGTGGGCCCGGTGGGCCGAAGGGCCTGTATCCGCACACTGGCTCTCTAATCTTAAAATAAACTAAACTAAACTTGCTGCTTAATTAACAATAGACAATAGACAATAGGTGCAGGAGGAGGCCATTCGGCCCCTCGAGTCAGCACCGCCATTTACTGTGATCATAGCTGATCATCCACAATCAGTACCCCGTTCCTGCCTTCTCCCCATATCCTTTGACTCCGCTATCTTTAAGAGCTCTATCTAACTCTATCTAATTTTCTGACAATAAAATAGCTATGTTTATTTATGGCAATTCTAATTTTCCTTAATAAGCATTTCAAAATATGATGAACCAGAAATGGCTGTCATTTATTAGTCACCGGCTGGTGTCATTGACCCGTAAGATAAGTAAAAACCTGGCTTTTCCAGATCTGCTGGTATTGATTTACTGTGTAATTCAAAATGACAAGACCCTGGACTGATGCACAGCCTTAGAATGTAGGAAGCAGACAAGTACAGGACAGTGCTGAGCTACTATCTACCTAATTTCTGACCTTGATCAGACTTTACTGGCTTTGCCTGGCACTAAACGTTATTCCCTTATCATGTATCTGTACACTGTTAATGGCTCATTTGTAATCATGTATTGTCTTTATGCTGACTGGTTAGCATGCAACAAAGCACCTCGGTAAAAGTGACAATAAACTAAACTGAACTGATCAAGGTAAACAAGTCTCAAGGGCCTCCACCTTATTCCTATCCCACCATTTCATAAGTTCACAAGTTACAAGAACAGAATTAGGCCACTCGGCCCATCGGATCTACTCCGCCATTCAATCATGGCTGATAGATCTCTCCCTCCAAACCCCATTCTCCTGCCTTTGCCCCATAAACTCTGACACCCATACTAATCAAGAATCTGTCTATCTCTACCTTAAACATATCTATTGATGGCCGCCGGGGCCATCTGTGGCCAAGAATTCCACAGATTCACCACCCTCTGACGAAATAAATTCTTCCTCATCTCCTTTCTAAATGTATGTCCTGTTACCACCACCAACAACCATTTGCAGTGCAGCATTTCAAATCAGTTCACATTTGGGAGGCCGACAGATACCAGCCATGTGAGAGAAGAGACTTCATAACTAAAAAAACAACCAGTTCCCTACCAGACCCTTCCCAAGCTTCACCAGCTGTCAGACCAAACAGGTGCTATGAATGTTTCTGAATATTGCTGCGATGTGCCACAAGAAACTAGAATTGGATCTAATTTGTTCTCAAATGATTTGGGCTTTGATATGGAAGACTAAATAGCTGCTTACATTAAATTAGAAGGCTTTGAATACATAGAGTCATACAGCCATACAGCATGGTAGCAGGCCCTTCGGCCCAACATGCCCACGCAGACCAACATGCCCCATCTTCACTAGTCCCATCTGCCTGTGTTTGGTCCATATACCCCTCTGTTACGACTCCCGAATGCAAGTACTTCAGAGCCACGTAACACAAGTCAAAAACCAGGTTCAGGTTCAAGAAACAGTTTTAATTATTCATTGGAACACAAAACTCAAACCTGATTTAAACAACCCAGTCAGGGATATGGATAAACCGACAAACAATTTAACAATGCTCCAGCCAGCCACGCCATGGGCCGTCGAACCGGAGATTCCAAAACCTGCCCAAAGAGATACAACCCTGAAACCAAAATACACGAAAACTCTAAGGTCAACCCTTATCCGTCCCAACACAATATCTGTTAACAAGGAATGGTGAAAATACACAAAGTTCTATGCCATGTGGTCCGGCTTCCTCGGCCCACACCAGCAGTCTGCTCATCAGTCAGAGTCTACGACGAAGAGAAGGATCCTGGGAAGCTCTCGTATTTATACTTCAGATGAGTCACCCGTCACCTGACGCAGCTGGGCCAATCGGGTACAGGAGCCTTTAACCCCTCGATTCCAGACTCACAGCCACGAGGCCTGTACTTGGGATAGAAACAGAGAAGTAAGTACATAGCATTCACCAGGAGGGGGAGCGCCTAACACCCCCACCCAAAGATACTGAATAAGTTTCTGAAAATGAACAAAAAAAACACCACCAAATTTCAGCAACTATTCAGTAGCAGACATCACTGGCGCGACAATGCATCAGCCAATACATTATCTTTGCCACGGATATGTCTGATCTCCAAGTTGTAATCTTGCAGCTGCAAACTCCAGCTCATTAACCGCCGGTTCTTATTCCGCATATTCTGCAAGAATACCAAAGGATTATGATCCGTGAGTACGATGACAGGGACATTCGAGGAGCCAACATAAACCTCGAAATGAGTCAGAGACATTACAACCGCAAGGGTTTCTTTCTCAATGGTGGAGTACCACTTCTGATGACGATTAAACTTCTTAGAGAAGTACGAAACTGGATGCTCCACCCCATCTGAATCATCCTGTAGAAGAACTCCACCAACCCCACGATCACTAGCATCTACTGCCAGCTTAAATGGACGCTCAAAATCAGGTGCCGCAAGCACAGGTGCGCGCACCAGAAGACTTTTGGTCTGATCAAAGGCTTGTTGACACTCTGCGGACCACACAAAAGCTACCTTCGGACTCAGCAAATCCGTCAAAGGGGCAGCCACCGCAGAGAAGTTTGGACAGAATCCTCTATAGTACCCAACCATAGCCAGATACCTACGGAGTTCAGTCCTAGAGGTTGGAGCAGGAAATGCGACGATATGCCCCACCTTTTCCTTGAGAGTGCGAACCTGACCCCGGCCCACTACTTTACCCAGATACGTTACCGTGGCCTGGCCAAACTCACACTTCCCCAGATTGATCGTTAGGTTTGCCTCCGCTAGACGATGAAATACCTCCTTCAGATGACCGATGTGTTCGATCCACGACCTGGAGCACACAACCAAATCATCAAGATATGCCTCACAGAAGGACAAACCAGACAATACAATGTTCGCCAACCGTTGGAAGGTTGCCGGCGCATTGCGCATCCCAAATGCCATTACCGTGTACTGAAGAAAGTCATCAGGCGTAACGAACGCAGAGATCTCCCTCGCCCGCCTAGTCAAAGGGACTTGCCAATAGCCTTTTAACAAGTCCAACTTAGACACAAAAGATGCACTTCCCACACGATCCACGCAATCCTCCATCCGTGGAAGAGGATAGCAATCCGGCTTAGTTACACTATTTAATTTCCGATAGTCCGTGCAAAACCTGTCCTCCCCATTAGCCTTCGTAGCCAGTAGACACGGAGAACTCCACGGACTACAACTAGGTTCAGCAATGCCATACCGCCGCATATAGTCAACCTGACTTCTTAGACGATGACGCTTGTCAGGGTTGACCCGATACGGATGCTGTTTAATTGGCGTAGCACCGGCCACGTCAATGTCATGCTGCAGCACAGACGTCTGAGAAGGCACATCCGAGAACAGTGACACATTTGACTTCACCAAAGCAAGCAGGTCACCCCGCTGACTTCCAGTCAAATGAGCCAACCGCAAGGGAAGCGTCTCCAAAGCCTCAGAGTTACACAGCTTTCCCTGCGTCACTGCCACAGACAACCGTGCCTCCCCACATCACCACCCGTGTCAGGGGGCAGCACCACTGCAGCCAAAACAGGCTTAGAAGGACATAGCTCCGACCCATCAACCTCCACAGGCTCCTGCTCATGGTACTGTTTCATCATGTTAACATGACAGAGCTGAGTCTTACGCCTCTGATCAGGGGTACCAATAACGTAATCCCTCTCACCAACCTTCTTAACCACCTGATAGGGACCGCTATACCGAGCCTGCAGACTGGAACCAGGAATAGGCAACAACACCAGGACCTTGTCACCTGGAGAAAAATTCCTACTAGAAGCCTTCCTGTCGAACCAGTCCTTCATCCTAGACTGAGCAGAGGCAAGATTACCCATTGCCAGTTCGCATGCCCTCCTCAGTCTAGAGCGAAAAGTACAGACGTGGTCTAAAATGCAAGTACTTCAGAGCCACGTAACACAAGTCAAAAACCAGGTTCAGGTTCAAGAAACAGTTTTAATTATTCATTGGAACACAAAACTCAAACCTGATTTAAACAACCCAGTCAGGGATATGGATAAACCGACAAACAATTTAACAATGCTCCAGCCAGCCACGCCATGGGCCGTCGAACCGGAGATTCCAAAACCTGCCCAAAGAGATACAACCCTGAAACCAAAATACACGAAAACTCTAAGGTCAGCCCTTATCCGTCCCACTTCAATATATGTTAACAAGGAATGGTGAAAATACACAAAGTTCTATGCCATGTGGTCCGGCTTCCTCGGCCCACACCAGCAGTCTGCTCATCAGTCAGAGTCTACGACGAAGAGAAGGATCCTGGGAAGCTCTGGTATTTATACTTCAGATGAGTCACCCGTCACCTGACGCAGCTTGGCCAATCGGGTACAGGAGCCTTTAACCCCTCGATTCCAGACTCACAGCCACGAGGCCTGTGCTTGGGAGAGAAACAGAGAGGTAAGTACATAGCATTCACCAGGGGGGGGGGAGCGCCTAACACCCTCCAAATCTGTCCGATCCATGTATTTGTCTGAATGTTTATTAAACATTGTGATAGTCCCTGCCTCAACTACCTCCGCTGGCAGCTCGTTCCATGCACCCACCACCCTTTGTGTAAAAACCTTTTCCCTCAGGTTCCTATTAAATATTTCCCTCCTCATCTTAAACCTAGGTCCACTGGTTCTTAATTCCCCTACAATGGGGGATTGTTCATTCATCCTTTCTTTTGCCCCCATGATTTTATATACCAACATAAGATCAACACTTAGCTTTCTGTGCTCCAAGGAATAACATCGTAGCCAGCTCAACCTCTCCCCATAGCTCAGGTCCTTGAGTCCTGGGTGGCAACATCCTCGTAAATCTTCTCTGCATTCTTCCCAGCCTAATGACATCCTTCCTGTCACCGGGTGACCAAAACTGAACACAATACAACAAATGGTTGAAGAAATGCTTGGTCCTCGTTAGTCTCAGGGAACATTTAGCATAAAGGGCCTATCCCACTTGGGCGTCATTTGCGCGTCACGCAGGTCACGCGTAAATGACGCGCAAATGGCGCCCAAGTGTGACAGGCCCTTAAGTCTGTAGTCTGTAATCTGAAACACCAATGGAGATCGGTATAGTTAGACAGTAACATCACAAATCTACTGGAGCTGACAACAAACTTTCCAGCTCTCCATTATTGAATTCAAAACATAACTTAAAACAATGCATGTGAGCAGCACATAAGACAAAGCTATGACCATCAGGTATTTTTAATCTTTCATGATTAGTCCGGCATGGAAGGCCAAAATGGCTATTTTAAAACTGTTGCTTAAATAAAACTGATACACAAATGAAGTGATGGGAAAATCTCTCCCACAACTTTCCGTGATCTGTTGGCACAATCTCAGACAATTAGTTTAGTTTAGTTTAGTTTAGAGGTACAGCCTTTCGGACCATTGAGTCCGCGCCGACCAGCAATATTCGTTAACAGTAACACACTAACACTATCCTACACACACTAGGGACAATTTACATTTATACCAAGCCAATTAACCCACAAACTTGTACGTCTTTGGAGTGCGGGGGGAAACTGAAGATCTCGGAGAAAACCCACGCAGGTCAAGGGGGCGAACGCACAAACTCCGTAAAGTTGTGACCACTGCCTAGTTCATCACCGGCTTTGACCTCCCCACCACCGAAGGGATCTATCGAAGTTGCTGCCTCATAAAGTCAGCCAACATCAGCAAAGACCCACACCATCCTGACCATCATTTCACCATTGCCATCGGGAAGAAGGTACAGGAGGCTGAAAACTGTAATGTCCAGGATCAGGAACAGCTTCTTCCCTACAGCCATCAAGCTATTAAACATGACAACAAATAAGCTCAGAACTGCAACGGACTATCATTATTATTGTACTATATTAGTTATTTATTAAGATTAAGTATATTTTCGCTTTTATGCTGACGACACAGTGATATATTGCTCTGCGTCTACCCCAAATCAGGCTCTCTGTCAGCTCCAAACTCCTTTTAACTGTGCAACGTAACCTGTGTGATTTAAAACTTGTTTTAAATGCTGACAAGACAAAGCTCATGCTGTTCACTAAAGCTAAATCAAAGCCCTCGGACCTCCCTCCTATCACCACTTTGCAGGGCTCTGTGGTTGAATCTGTGTCTCAATATAAATATCTGGGAATTATAATTGACGATTCTCTCTCTTTTAAACCTCATATCCAGCAACTTGTGAAAAAACTAAAGATAAAATTAGGTTTTTACTTTAGAAACAAATCTTGTTTTTCTTTTGAAGCCAAAAAAAGACTTGTTGCTGCAACGTTTATGTCTGTGTTGGACTATGGTGATGTTTTATATATGAATGCATCTTCAAAATGCCTACAGTCTTTGGACACGGTCTACCACAGAGCACTGAGATTTGTTACTAATTTTAAAACCCTCACGCACCACTGCTCTTTGTATGCTCAAGTTGGATGGTTTGCCCTGTCCACCCGCAGACTCCATCATTGGCATATCCTTATTTATAAGACTATCCTCGGTGTTCTTACTTCATACCTGCAGAAGTATGTAATTCGAAAAAGCACAGGTACTTATCAGCTCCGCTCTGAGGACTTGTTCTTACTAACTGTACCTAAAGTCCGTACTGAACTGGGGAAAAGGGCATTTAGTTATGCTGCTCCCTTCGCATGGAACCAGCTGCAGAATGAACTGAAACTTAAGGAGCTGGTTTCTATAAACAGATTTAAATCCCTTCTTAATGATGTTGAAGCGGGCTCTTCTGTCTGTACATGCTTTGTTTGATGATGTTCTGACTGTGACTCTATTTATATGTTCTCTGTTGTTTTTTTTAAATTATTGTCTGTAACTGTGGAACTGTGCTGCTGCCTGTCTTGGCCAGGACTCTCTTGTAAAAGAGATTTTTAATCTCAATGAGACTTCTCCTGGTTAAATAAAGGTTAAATAAAAAAATTTTAAAAATTAAAAATCTGCACGTGTATCCGTTCCCAATGTTCCCGATGTTGGGGGAAGTCCAGAACAAGGGGTCACAGTTTAAGGATAAGGGGGAAATCTTTTAGGACCGAGATGAGAAAAACATTTTTCACACAGAGTGGTGAACCTCTGGAATTCTCTGCCACAGAAGGTAGTTGAGGCCAGTTCATTGGCTATATTTAAGATGGAGTTAAGATGTGGCCCTTGTGGCTAAAGGGATCAGGGGGTATGGAGAGAAGGCAGGTACTCAATACTGAGTTGGATGATCAGCCATGATCATATTGAATGGCGGTGCAGGCTCGAAGGGCTGAATGGCCTACTCCTGCACCTATTGTCTATGTTTCTATGTATACACACACTAAACGTGTTTTCTTCTCCAGTTATGTACTATGTTTACATATTCTGTGGTGCTGCAGCAAGTAAGAATTTCATGGTCCCATCTGGAACACATGACAATAAAACACTCTTGACTCTTGAGTCTGTTGACAGCATCCATAGTCAGGATCGAACCTGGGTCTCATGCACTTCAAGGCAGCAAATCTATTGCTGCGCCACCGTGCCGCCCTCCTAGTTTCAACTGAGCCTAGATTTCATCAAGGTGGTCTTCCATCTTCATTGATATGTTTGAAGCCCTAATACTCACTCAAACCATGGGTCCTCCCTTGGTATCCCAAGCGAATGGAAATTATGGCCGTCCCACGGTGTGAGTTCATTCCAAGCGCTCTCCCGAGTTAAAAAAAATCAAACTTGTGGTCAGCACTAAGAATGAACGTAGCGGGTACGTCGGAGCTCGGGGACGTCTCTTAGCACCAACGGCGGGTACTCGGGAAGACTCACTAACGGCAGGTAAGCACGGGAAGACTCGTGAAGATTTTTCAACGTGATGAAAAATGTCCACGAGAGCCCCGAGTACCGACGAGTGGCCTTTACCGTAAATCTCCGAGTAGGAATCAGGGCAAACTCGGGAGAACTCTTGGAATGAACTCGTACCGTGGGTTTAAGCAGTAATAGCTCTGTCCCACGATACGAGTTCATTCCAAGAGCTCTCCCGAGTTTGCCCTGATTCGAACTCGGAGATTTACGGTAATGGCCGCTCGTCGGTACTCGGGGCTCTCGTGGACATTTTTCATCATGTTGAAAAACCCTCACGAGTCTTCCCGTGCTCACCTGCCGTTAGCGAGTCTTCTCGAGTACCTGCCGTTAGCGTTACGAGCCGCTAAGAGACGTCCCCGAGCTCCGACGTACCCGCTACGTTCATTCTCCGTGCTTACCACGAGTTTGATTTTTTTTAAACTCGGGAGAGCTCTGGGAATGAACTCGTACCATGGGACAGGGCTTTAAACCTGGTCACCTTTACTGATCACAGCCACGGGTGAGCAATGGAGGAGGAGGGCTGTCTGAACTGTACTGCCTTCCACCACAGTAAGAATGCTGTGGTGGATGGCTGTGTGGAATTACGTTGTGTATTGTGTCCATTTTTAACTGCATGGTAAATTACATTTCACTGCACCTTATGAACTTGAACGTACTTGATCACAGATACTCTGACCTGCCTTTACCTGATCGCAGAACATCGGTAACACACTAACTCGGATCTTCAATATATAGCAAACTGGACCGTATAATATCACCTCATTCCCAACCTCATAGTCATAGAGTCGTGCAGCGTGGAAACAGGCCCTTCGGCCCAACTTGCCCATGCCAACCAAAAATGTTGCGCCTCAAGTTCCTTTTAAATCTTTCCTCCCCCTCACCTTAAAGGCCTTTGTGTCTTCCTGTCGTTGAACGCTTTGTACACTTTATGTCTCTTTAAGTAAACCAGCATCTGCGGTTCCTCGTGCCGATATGTAACTCAAGGAAAGTTGTATTGTATTGTATTGTATTCAAATTTATTGTCATTGTCTCAGTTAGAGACAACGAAATGAATTTCCCTTACAGGCAGTATCATAAAAATAAAAATAAATAAATAATAATAATAAATAATAAAACATATTAAAAATAAAATAGAATTTAAAAAAAAGCACAAACACTGAAAGTCCACGACACAACATAACACAGTGGCACCAAGGTGAGGAAGGCACCATAGTCCAGCCAGCCTCCCCTCCGTTCTTCCCAGTTGTTCACTCGTGGTCGAGGCCTTCCTAGAACCCGCAGTCGCCGCCCCGGGCGTCCCGATGTTCAGGCCCTCACGCCGGGCTGGTGGAACGCCGACGCCGAACCCCGACGGTGAACATCCTCCTCCTCAGCGGCCCGGACCTCCCGATCAGCCGCCTCCCGCAGCCGGAGTCCGCAGCTCCCGAGTCCGCAGCTCCCGAGTCCGCAGCTCCCGTGTCCGCAGCTCCCGAGTCCGCAGCTCCCGAAGTCCGCAGCTCCCGAGTCCGCAGCTCCCGTGTCCGCAGCTCCCGAAGTCCGCAGCTCCCGTGTCCGCAGCTCCCGAGTCCGCAGCTCCCGAGTCCGCAGCTCCCGAGTCCGCAGCTCCCGAGTCCGCAGCAGCTCCCGAGTCCGCAGCTCCCGAGCCGGGCAGAGTCGCAGGACCCCGCGCTGTCCATCAGCGCCGCCCGCGTTGGGAGCTCCGCAAACCGCAGCTCCATGATGTCGGTGCAGCAGGTCCAGCACTCCGGGCTCCAGACGGCGATCCCCGGTAAGGCATCGCCAGCCTCGCGATGTATCAGCGCTGTCCCGCCGCTGCTGGAGCTCTGGTCGCAGGAAAGTCCACGCCAATCCAGTAGGTAGGCCGCTGGTGGTGGGGGGGGGCGAGGACGCGACTCGAATAAAAGTTGCGTCTTCACCAGGAAGCGGCTGAAGGACGGTATCCCCCGCACCGTGCCCTCTTCCCCCACATCAAAACACAAAAAAAACACAAAAAAACACACTTTTACATAACTAAATAAACAAAAAAACAAAAAGATACCGGGCTGTAGGTGGAGGCAGCTGACGCCAGCGCCACCGGAAGTTGACTCCTGAAATCTAAGACTGAGCAACGACACAATGTCATAACACTTTTACTTTTCAGTAATTTAAAAGAAGATGATATTGTAGGGCTGCGTGTTGTGATTTTCTGACTGGAGATGCCTTTCCATGCAGTCAATAGTATGATTTGCAAAAATAGTTCAAATTAATCAATACATTACAAGCGCAAAATTGGCTAAAATGAGACTTCACGCTTTTGAAATTAGTATTTATTTTTAAACCTCTAGCAGTTTATAGTTTCAGCATGGATAGGACAATAAGCTTGACTGACTTAAATAAGTCATTTTATTGCCACGGAAAGTTCGCATTTTCTTTATTCAGTTGGGATCCATTATCTAATAATTGATTTGAAATTATGTTTTAGTCGGCGTTTGGTTCCATTACTGATGAGACATTTCACAAGAGCATGCATGATGAAAGGCATAGATTTAGGAATCTCACTGGGGGTGATATTTTCCCCTTCATTGAAAGGGAAAGATTAATTGGCTGTTTTTTTTATAATGGTATTTTCTAACTACCTTCACTATTTCCGGTTTTCAGTATAACCATATAATAACCATATAACAATTACAGCATGGAAACAGGCCATCTCGACCCTTCTAGTCCGTGCCGAACACGTATTCTCCCCTAGTCCCATCTACCTGCGCTCAGACCATAACCCTCCATTCCTTTCCCGTCCATATAACTATCCAATTTATTTTTAAATGATAAAAACGATCTTGCCTCCACCACTTCCACTGGAAGCTCATTCCACACAGCCACCACTCTCTGAGTAAAGAAGTTCCCCCTCATGTTACCCCTAAACTTCTGTCCCTTAATTCTCAAGTCATGTCCCCTTGTTTGAATCTTCCCTACTCTCAGTGGGAAAAGCTTATCCACGTCAACTCTGTCTATCCCTCTCATCATTTTAAAGACCTCTATCAAGTCCCCCCTTAACCTTCTGCGCTCCAAAGAATAAAGCCCTAACTTGTTCAACCTTTCTCTGTAACTTAGTTGCTGAAACCCAGGCAACATTCTAGTAAATCTCCTCTGTACTCTCTCTATTTTGTTGACATCCTTCCTATAATTAGGCGACCAAAATTGTACCCCATACTCCAGAATTGGCCTCACCAATGCCTTGTACAATTTTAACATTACATCCCAACTTCTATACTCAATGCTCTGATTTATAAAGGCCACCAAAGCTTTCTTTACCACCCTATCTACATGAGATTCCACTTTCAGGGAACTGTGCACAGTTATTCCCAGATCCCTCTGTTCACATGCATTCTTCAATTCCCTACCAGTATAACACCAGTGCAGGTATGGATACTGGCTGCCATGAATGGTAGGGCTCTGGCGAGTGTTATGGCGCAAATGGATCTAGGCGTGCAGGTACATAGTTCCTTGAAGGTGGTCGCAGGTAGATAGGATGGTCAAATAGGCTTTTGGCACATTATAGACAATAGACAATAGGTGCAGGAGTAGGCCATTCGGCCCTTTGAGCCAGCATCGCCATTCAATGTGATCATGGCTGATCATCCCCAATCAGTACCCCGTTCCTGCCTTCTCCCCATATCCCCTGACTCCGCTATCTCCATGAGCCCTATCTAGCTCTTAGAAACATAGAAACATATTAAAAAAAGGTGCAGGAGGAGGCCATTCGGCCATTTGAGCCAGCACTGCCATTCATTGTGATCATGGCTGATCGTCCCCTATCAATAACCCGTGCCTGCCTTCTCCCCATATCCCTTGACTCACTAGCCCCTAGAGCTCTATCTAGCTCTCTCTTAAATCCATCCAGTGACTTGGCCTCCACTGCCCTCTGTGGCAGGGAATTCCACAAATTCACAACTCTCTGGGTGAAAAAGTATTTTCTCACCTCAGTCTTAAATGACCTCCCCTTTATTCTAAGACTGTGGCCCCTGGTTCTGGACTCGCCCAACATTGGGAACATTTTTCCTGCATCTAGCTTGTTCAGTCTTTTTATAATTTTATATGTTTCTATAAGTTCCCCCTCATCCTCATCCTCCAGTGAATACAAGCCTAGTCTTTTCAATCTTTCCTCATATGGCAGTCCCGCCATCCCAGGGATCAATCTCGTGAACCTACGCTGCACTGCCTCAATCACAAGGACGTCCTTCCTCAAATTAGGAGACCAAAACTGTACACAATACTCCAGATGTGGTCTCACCACAGCCCTATACAACTGCAGAAGAACTGCTCTCTCTTGAAAGCATCCAGAGAACCCGCCTCCACCGCCCTCTGAGGCAGAGAATTCCACAGACATTGGCCTTCATCAGTCAGAGTTTTGAAGTTAGGAGGACATGTTGCAATGTATAAGACATTGGTGAGGCAGCATTTAAAGTGTTGTTTGAGAAGGAACTACAGATGCTGGAAATGCGAAGGTAGACAAAAATGCTGGTGAAACTCAGCGGGTGAGGCAGCATCTATGGAGCGAAGGAAATAGGTGACGTTTCGGGACGAGACCCTTCTTCAGACTGCGAGTATTGTGTTCATTTCTGGGCATAATGTTGTAAGAAAGATGTCAAGTTGGAAAGGCAGAGAAGATTTACTAGGATGTTGTTAGAACTAGAGGGTGTGAGCTATAGGGAGAGGTTGAGCAGGCTGGGACTCTATTCCTCAGAGTGCAGGAGGATAAAGGTGATCTTATAGAGGTGTATAAAATCATGAGAGGAATAGATCGGGCAGATGCACAGAGTCTCTTGCCCAGAGTAGGGGAAATCGAGAACCAGAGAACATAGGTTTAAAATAGAAACATAGAAACATAGAAAATAGGTGCAGGAGTAGGCCATTCAGCCCTTCGAGCCTGCACCGCCATTCAATCCAACTCAGTATCCTGTACCTGCATTCTCTCCATACCCCCTGATCCCTTTAGCCACAAGGGCCACATCTAACTCCCTCTTAAATATAGCCAATGAACTGGCCTCAACTACCTTCTGTGGCAGAGAATTCCACAGATTCACCCCTCTCTGTGCGAAAAATGTTTTTCTCATCTCGGTCCTAAAAGATTTCCCCCTTATCCATAAACTGTGACCCCTTGTTCTGGACTTTCCCAACATCGGGAACAATCTTCCTGCATCTAGCCTGTCCAACCCCTTAAGAATTTTGTTTAAGAAGGAACTGCAGATGCTGGAAAATCGAAGGTACACAAAAAAGCTGGAGAAACTCAGCAGGTGCAGCAGCATCTATGGAGCGAAGGAAATAGGCAACGTTTCGGGCCGAAACCCTTCTTCAGTCTGAAGAAGGGTTTCGGCCCGAAATGTTGCCTATTTCCTTCGCTCCATAGATGCTGCTGCACCCGCTGAGTCCCTTAAGAATTTTGTAAGTTTCTATAAGATCCCCCCTCAATCTTCTAGCAAGTACAAGCCGAGTCTATCCAATCTTTCTTCATATGAAAGTCCTGACATCCCAGGAATTAAGCTGAAGGGGAAAAGATTTATTAGGAATCCGAGGAGTACATTTTTCACACAAAATGGGATGGGTGTATGGAACAAGCTGCCAGTGGAGGTAGTTGAGGCAGGGACAATCCCAATGTCTAAGAAACAATTAGACAGATATATGGGTAGGACATGTTTAGAGGGATGTGGACCAAATGCAGGCAGGTGGGACTGGTGTAGATGGGATTTGTTGGTCGGTGTGGGCAAGTTGGGCCAAAGGGCTTGTTTCCATGGTGTATCACTCTATGACTATCTGCTTGTTACTTAACCCCCTTATCTGTGTCCAGGAGAATCTGCATCAGGAAGGTTACCCACTTGTTCTGCCAGCTTACCATCCACCCTAGTACCTCTGCTGTGTCTGATTTCGTCTATTGAAGATTTAATAGGAACCTGAGAGGCAACTTTTTTCACACAGATGGTGGTGGCTATGTCGAATGAGCTGCCAGAGGAAGTGGTTGAGGCAGGTACTATAACAATATTTAAAAGACACTTGGACAGGAACATGGATAGCAAAGATTTAGAGGGATATGTGTGAGATGCAGTCAAATGGAACCAACTTGGATGAGGCTAGTTTAGTTTAGTTTAGTTTATTGTCACATGCACCAAAGTAAAACGAAAAGTCTATTATAATTATCATCAGGTCATCCACTGTGTACATACAGGATAAAGGGAATAACGATTCGTGCAAGATAAAGTCCAGTAAAATCTGATTAAAGATAGTCTAAGGTTCTCCAATGAAATGAATGGTAGGTCAGGACTAGCCAAGGCTACCTTGGTCTACATTGATGGTCATAAGGAATAGGAGCAGAATTAGATCATTCAGCCCATCAAATCTACTCCGCCATTCAATCATGGCTGATCTATCTCTCTCTCGTAAACCCCATTCTCCTGCCTTCTCCCCATAACCCCTGACACCGGTACTAGTCAACCGTTGGTGGAGCAGACTCAACGGGTCTGCATTTAGAATGACGATAAAACACTCTTGCCCTTTACACAGTTGTAAACCACTTTTAAGATCACAATTCATAAAAATTCCAATCAACTATGATGGAACAGTGGCTGTTCATGCTTGTGGGAATAAATGTAAATTCTTCCGCTCTGCTGTAAAGTCCTTTTATTAGTGTTTATTCAATGTTTAAGAAACATTTCGACATGTACATGGATAGGACAGGTTTAGAGGGATATGGGCCAAACACAGGCAGGTGAGACTAGTGTAGATGGGGACATGTTGGTCGGTGTGGGCAAGTTGGGCCGAAGGACCTGTTTCCACACTGTATCACTCTCTGACTCTTAAACAAAAATAAATCTTTGAGTTAAAGTCTTTGACAGGGATGCAAAAGTTCAAAATCATTGAAGAGCCTCTTTGACGTAAGAATGAGCAGATTGTGTGATGCGACATGTGCCTGTACGAGTTAAGTTCTTCTGAGCAGATGGAAGGTTAATGCAACCGAGAAGGAAAGGGACAACAGATGACAGTGGAAATATGAGGATGGCAAAGATTCACCACACTGACATGCCAGAGGTGGCAATGAGCTTTGCAGATTGCTGGCAGGGGAGTGAATGAGACCACCAAGCATACAACATTCGAAGAAGGGCAACATTGCATGATATTATGGGTTTTTCTGATGTAGACATACCTTAAGTAACTTGAATATATTTGAATATATTTGTCAGACTGCTTATCCAAAGCTGGTTATCTTTTTTTATAGAAGCAGAATTAGGCCATTCGTCCCATCAAGTCTACTCCGCCATTCAATCATGGCTGATCTAAGTCTTCCTCTCAACACCATTTTCCTGCCTTCTCCCCATAACCCCCGATACCCACACTAATCAAGAATCTGTCAATCTACACCTTAAAAATATCCATTGATTCAGCCATTATCCTGCCTCCCTCTGTACAGTTGTGTACAATTGCGTACAGGTTTGGTCTCCTAATTTGAGGAAGGACATCCTTGTGATTGAGGCAGTGCAGCGTAGGTTCACGAGATTGATTCCTGGGATAGCGGGACTGTCATATGAGGAAAGATTGAAAAGACTAGGCTTGTATTCACTGGAATTTAGAAGGATGAGGGGGGTCTTATAGAAACATATAAAATTATAAAAGGACTGGACAGGTTAGATGCAGGAAAAATGTTCCCAATTTTGGGCGAGTCGAGAACCAGGGGCCACAGTCTTAGAATAAAGGGGAGTTTTCACCCAGAGAGTTGTGAATTTGTGGAATTCCCTGCCACAAAGGGCAGTGGAGGCCAAATCACTGGATGGATTTAAGACAATAAACAATAGACAATAGACAATAGGTGGAGGAGTAGGCCATTCGGCCCTTCGAGCCAGCACCGCCATTCAATGTGATCATGGCTGATCATCCCAAATCACTACCTCGTTCCTACCTTCTCCCCATATCCCCTGACTCCGCTATTTTTAAGAGCCCTATCTAACTCTCTCTTAAAAGCATCCAGAGAACCTGCCTCCACTGCCCTCTGAGGCAGAGAATTCCACAGACTCACCACTCTCTGTGAGAAAAAGTGTTTCCTCGTCTCCGTTCTAAATGGCTTACTCCTTATTCTTGAACTCTGGCCCCTGGTTCTGGACTCCCCCAACATCGGGAACATGTTTCCTGCCTCCAGCGTGACCAAACCCTTAACAATCTTATATGTTTCAATAAGAACCCCTCTCATCCTTCTAAACTCCAGAGTATACAAGCCCAGCCGCTCCATTCTCCCAGCATATGACAGTCCCGCCATCCCGGGAATTAACCTTGTAAACCTACGCTGCACTCCCTCAATAGCAAGAATGTCCTTCCTCAAATTAGGGGACCAAAGCTGCACACAATACTCCTGGTGTGGTCTCACTATGGCTCTGTACAACTGCAGAAGGACCTCTTTGCTCCTATATTTGATTCCTCTTGTTATAAAGGCCAACATGCCATTCGCTTTCTTCACTGCCTGCTGTACCTGCATGCTTACTTTCATAGACTGATGTACAAGGACCCCCAGATCCCGTTGTACTTCCCCTTTTCCCAACTTGACGCCATTTAGATAGTAATCTGCCTTCCAAAGAGAGAGTTAGATAAAGCTCTATGGTCTAGTGGAATCAAGGGATATAGGGAGAAGGCAGGCACGGGTTATTGATTGGGGACGATCAGCCATGATCACAATGAATGGCGGTGCTGGCTCAAGGGGCCGAATGGCCTCCTCCTGCACATATTTTCTATGTTTCTATGTAACCCCTGACTGCTTGCTACCTTTACATTAGAATTCACAAGGTTAATTCCCGGGGTGGTAGGACTGTCGTATGTTGATTGAATGGAATGGCTGGGCCTGTGCACTCTGGAGTTTAGAAGGTTGAGAGGGGATTGAAACATGTAAGATTATTAAGGGATTGGACACGCTAGAGGCAGGAAACACGTTCCCAATGTTAGGGGGAGTCCAGAACCAGGGTCCACAGTTTAAGAATAAGGGGTACGCCATTTAGAACAGAGATGAGGAAACACTTTTTCACACAGAGAGCTGTGAGTCTGTGGAATTCTCTGCCTCGGAGGGCGGTGGAGGCTGGTTCTCTGGATACTTTCAAGAGTGAGCTAGATAGGGCTCTTAAAGTTAGCGGAGTCAGGGGATATGGGGAGAAGGCAGGAACGGGGTACTGATTGGGGATGATCAGCCATGATCACATTGAATGGCGGTGCTGGCTCGGGGCCGAATGGCCTACTCCTGCACCTATTGCCTATTGTCTATTGATATGGTGAGAAGGCAGGAACAAGTTACTTATTGTGGATGATCAGCCATGCTCACAGTGAATGGCGGTGCTGGCTCGAAGGGACAAATAGCCTACTCCTGCACCAATTGTCTATTGTATATTGTTTACAGACTTTAGACTTTAGAGACAGACCATGGAATCACTGATTCCTCGCTGACCAACCATACCCGCACACTTAGACTATCGTACACACAAAAGGGGAAATATACAATTTTACCAAACCCAATTAACCTAAAAACCTGTACGTCTTTGGAGTGTGGGAGGTAACCAGAGCACCCAGAGAAAACCCACGCGGGTCACAAGGAGAACGTACAAATTCCGTACAGACAGCACCCATAGTCAGGATTGAACATGGCTCTCTGGCGCTGTAATGCCCCTGTCCCACTTAAGAAATCTGAACGGAAACCACTGGAGACTTTGCGCCCCGCCCAAGGTTTCCGTGCGGTTCCCGGAGGTTTTTGTCAGTCTCACCTACCTGCTTCCACGACCTGCAACCTCCGGCAACCACCTGCAACCTCCGGGAACCGCACGGAAACCTTGGGTGGGGCGCAAAGTTTCCAGAGGTTTCCGTTCAGGTTTCCTAAGTGGGACAGGGGCATTAGGCAGCAACTCCACTGCTGCGCCACCGTGCCGCACCATACTATGGCATGGTATTATTATAAACCCTACAAAGACAAATAGAAAACAATAAACTCAGTTTATGCCAACATCAAGTATTGGCCAAGCCATGAAATCCACCATTGGTCCCTCATCCCCACACTGCACCATTGGTAACATCGGCAGGAGTTGTGGGAACAACCTTTGCAGTGATTTAGCTGTTGGAGAGGCAACGTAAAGTTATTCTTCATCACAAAAGCTGTTGGCGTCAATAGACATTTGCATTGTACACTCGTTGAAGGGGAAGGGAACTTGCATTAGCCGGGCAGCCTGTGGTGGATTGAAAGTTCCTTGCTGCGGTAACCTTCACTGCGACAGCAAGGACTGGCCTTGATCCAGGTGTTGTACACATTACTAGACAATGGGAGGTATAACTTCGAAGCTCTCTGTCTGTTGAAACAGCAAGTATTGGCCTTTGAGCGAATTTTTGAAACAGCAAGTATTGGCCTTTGAGCGAATTTTTCATTTCGTGAGTTCGTAAGTGGCATGAGCAGAATGAAGCTACTCTGCCCATCAAGTCTACTCCGCCATTCAATCATGTCTGATCTATCTTTCTCTCTCAACCCCATTCTCCTGCCTTCTCCCAATACCCTCTGACACCTGTACTAATCAAGAATCTATCTGTCTCTGCATTGATAATACCCATTGATGGCCTCCACAGCCTTTTGTGGCAATGATATTGGTATAATAATAATAATGGATGGGATTTATATAGCGCCTTTCTAATACTCAAGGCGCTTTACATCGCATTATTCATTCACTCCTCAGTCACACTCGGTGGTGGTAAGCTACTTCTGTAGCCACAGCTGCCCTGGGGCAGACTGAC
The DNA here is from genome assembly GCF_010909765.2 of Amblyraja radiata. Classification (NCBI taxonomy): domain Eukaryota; kingdom Metazoa; phylum Chordata; class Chondrichthyes; order Rajiformes; family Rajidae; genus Amblyraja; species Amblyraja radiata. The sequence goes on from NC_045960.1 coordinate 106,307,912, forward strand.
GGAAGCGTGGCTGCCAATCTGCGCCTACGGCCCCTCCGACCACCACCAATCACTCACACACATTCACACACATTCACACACAGGCAAAGGTGGGTGAAGTGTCTTGCCCAAGGACACAACGACAGTATGCACTCCAAGCGGGATTCGAACCGGCTACCTTCCGGTTGCCAGCCGAACACTTAGTCCATTGTGCCATCTGTCGTCCCGATCGTATACACAAAAGAGGCTCATCAGTGGGTCGTCGTAACCAGGAGGGAGCTGGAGACATCGGGCGCGAGGAGCGAGGGCCGGTAGGAGGGTTAACCGGGGTAATGCCTACAGCGCCTTCAAGGTCGGTTGCAGGAGGAATCCCGGGACACAAAGATAGCCGGCGAGGGGAGGAGAGGGACGTCAGTTCACGGGCCGATCCAGTCGTAGGCGACGGAGGGAGGCCCTGCAGGAGCCCGGAGCCAACCTGGACCAGGAACCGCTCCAGTAGACCGAGCGCGCGGGCCGACCGGACTTTGGAAAAGGCGCCAAAACATGGCGGCACCCGCATGTGTAAATATGCTAAAATAATTCACTCTGCAGTTCCACACGTGACCAGTAAAGCTCCATTGAACCATTTGGCCCAACTTGCCCGCACCAACCAACATGCCCCATCTGCACTAATCCCACCTGCCTGCGTTTGACCCATATCCACCTAAACTTATCATATTTATATTCCTGTCTGTATATGCTTTAAATTATTTCAATTATGCTGAGAGAATGGAACCGCTGCGCTTGTACACTCTGCAGTTTAGAAGGATGAGAGGGAATCTCATTGAAACATATAAGATTGTTAAGGGCTTGGACAGAAGAAATGGTTGATGTTTCGGGTCAAGACTCTTCTTCAGTCTGAAGAAGGATCTCGACCCAAAACATCACCCACTGCTTCTCTCCCGAGAATGCTGCCAGTCCCGCTGAGTTACTCCAGCATTTTGTGACTATCTCCAATTGTCCTGGCCCTGCTTTGGGAGTAGGAGTGGGGGCAGATCCGGATCCGCAACGGCCGTGAGCCCCAGGCCGAGCTCGGCGATCGTTTGCCTGCTTCTGCTGCTGTTAGAGGTGAGACGTTGCGTCGCGCCAGGGTCTTGGGCCTGTCCCACTTTGGCTGTCAGTTACGCGACAGGCCGTTGGCGCGCGAAGATTTCATGCAGGACGAAGTCCACACTCCTTCACGCCACTTCACACTCCTCCACACCACTCCATGCGCCAGTCCCGCGCTACCCACACGCTGCCCACGCGCTACCCACACGCTAGCAGGTCGCGTAAATGGCATGCGAATTACAGCCAAGTGGGACTGGCCCTTAAGCTAACTCATTTATCGTTCTGCAGACCTAATCAATCCCTTTCATTAAACTCTAGTGGGATAATTGACAGCAAAAGTAATTACTGCCCAAACATCTGAATGGAGCTGTGAGCTCCTCATTAAAAGCCTTTGTTTACTTCATCCAATTCATTAAGATTCAACGTCTTTATTGTGGTGTTTCACTTTTTTCTCTTGCTTCCCTTGGACTTCACTTGAAGATTTGATCTCGATCTATTAAAAGTAAGTTTGGAAAGTGAAATAAATTAGGTAAATAGAGCAAATTGGGCAACGTCATTAGCTGGAGATAGCTCCAGGGACAGGCATTCTGTTTGCTTAATATTGATCTGATGAAAATGAATGAATGATTGAATGAATGATATCTTTATTTCGAACGATTAAAAAAAGAAGAAAAGAAAAGATGAAAATGAATAAATAAAAGGAAAATTATACATATATATATACATAAATACATACACACATACATACATATACATGTACATATATACATACATACATATACACATATACACACATATACATATACACAACATATATGTACATACATAAATTAAAAAATCAAAATCCAATTTCAACATAATACACATTAGACTCGTTGGAAAAGGGATAGGAAGAAGCCTATGCTTGTCAAGTCCTACCCCCATTCTTCACCATTAACAAATGCAAAATTCAATAAAATAAACTAAACAGACAATTCAAATAAAACTACTCCAATCAAGCTATTAAGAAAAAAAGAACAAAAAAAGAAAAGAACAAAAAGGACAAGCACCATTAACATCTGTGAGATTTACATTCTCCTTCCTCATTACTGTACTTTTCAAAGATATATCTTTTGTACATTTTTTTAAATTGCATTATATTCATACTTTGTTTAATCGTTTCGTCAAGACCATTCCACAAAACCACCCCACAAATGGAAATACACATACGTTTTAAATTGGTCCGAGCATAATGCTGTTTCAAGTTTAGTTTCCCTCTAAAGTTATAACCCCCCTCTCTGTCTTTGAACAGTTTTTGTATGTTTACAGGTAGCAGTTTATTTTTTGCTTTATAAATTATTTGTGGAGTCTTAAATTCTACCAGATCCTTAATCTTTAAGGTGTGTAATTTTAAATACAGTATATTGGTGTGTTCATGATATCCTACATTGTTTACTATACGAATGTAAGGCAAGGCAGCGCCTTTACCACCTCAGGCAATTGAAGAAATTCAGAGTGTCTCCAAGGATCCTCCAGTGCTTCTACGCAGCGGCGGTGGAAAGCATCTTGTCCGGAAATATTACCATCTGGTTTGGGAATTGCTCTGCCAAGGACAAGAAGGCTCTGCAGAGAGTAGTGCGTTCGGCCGAACGCACTATGGGAACTTCACTCGCCCCCCTGCAGAAACTATACAACAGGAGGTGCAACTCCAGAGCAAAAAAAATCATGGGAGACCCCTTCCACCCCTGCAACGGACTGTTCCAGCTGCTACGGTCAGGCAAACGCCTCCGTTGCCATGCGGTGAGAACGGAGAGGTTGAGAAGGAGTTTCTTCCCAGAGGCCATTCGGACTGTAAATGCCAATCTCATCAGGGACTAACTCTACTGAACGTTCTTCCCTTCATTATTTATTATGTAAAAGAATATGTGTGGTATGATTGTGTCTATAATTTGTTTGGTTGTTTGGTTGTTTGTCTTTTGCACAAAGGTCCGCGAGCATTGCCACTTTCATTTCACTGCACATCTCGTATGTGTATGTGACAAATAAACTTGACTTGACTTGACTTGACTTGACTTGAATAGCTCTTTTTTGTAGTGTGCTTAGTGATTGTAAGGTGGTTTTGTAGGTGTTGCCCCATACTTCCACACAGTAATTTAAATACGGTAACACAAGTGAGCTGTACAGAATACACAGTGCTCTCTCATTCAAAACATGCCTTGCTTTCCCCATCACTCCAATACTCCGTGCTACTTTTGCTCTCACATGTTTTATATGGGGTTTCCAGCAGATTTTGTGATCAAGAATCACACCCAGAAATATATTTTCATACACTCTTTCTATTTCAACATTATTTATCATTACTTTTACTTGTGTATTTATTTTGCGTTTTCCAAACAGCATAAGTTTGGTTTTGTTTAAGTTTAATGATAATTTATTCAAATCAAACCATGTATTTAGTTTACTCATTTCTGCTGTGACCACCTCCAAAAGCTGCTGCAAATTGTCCCCATCACAGAAAATATTAGTGTCATCTGCAAATAACACAAATTTCAAGAGGTTTGACACCCTACATATATCATTAATATACAAAATAAATAATTTGGGGCCCAAAACCGACCCCTGTGGGACTCCACAAGTTATTTCTAAGCATGTTGATTTGCAGTCCCCTATTTGCACAAACTGATGTCTTTTACTTATGTAGCTTCTCATCCACTCTAGTACAACCCCTCTGATTCCATACTTTTCCAGTTTTTTGATTAGCAAATGATGATCAATTGTATCGAATGCTTTTTTCAAATCTATAAATACACCCACTGCATATTTCTTGTTATCTATAGAACTGGTAATGCCGATGTTCCGATCTTTCATTGGATTTGTTTTTTACTAGTTATCCAACAAGTGTACGTCCAAAACACATACAGGTTTGCAGGTTAATAATAGGCTTGGTGTAAGTGTAAATTGTCCCTAGCATGTGTAGAATAGTACAAGTGTGCAGGGATCGCTGGTCGGCGCGGAATCTGTGGGCCAAATAGTTTGTTTCACTTCGGTTCAGTTCAGTTCAGTTTAGTTTATTGTCACGTGTACCATAGAAACATAGAAACATAGAAAATAGGTGCAGGAGTAGGCCATTCGGCCCTTCGAGCCTGCACCGCCATTCAATATGATCATGGCTGATCATCCAACTCAGTATCCCATCCCTGCCTTCTCTCCATACCCCCTGATCCCCTTAGCCACAAGGGCCACATCCAACTCCCTCTTAAATATAGCCAATGAACTGGCCTCAACGACTCTCTGTGGCAGAGAGTTCCAGAGATTCACCACTCTCTGTGTGAAAAATGTTTTTCTCATCTCGGTCCTAAAAGATTTCCCCCTTATCCTTAAACTGTGACCCCTTGTCCTGGACTTCCCCGACATCGGGAACAATCTTCCTGCATCTAGCCTGTCCAACCCCTTAAGAATTTTGTACGTTTCTATAAGATCCCCCCTCAATCTTCTAAATTCTAGCTCATCATATGTTAATCCAATCATTCTCCGACCCAAAACACCATCTATCTATGTTCTCCAGGGAAGCTGCCTGATCCAGTGGGTTATTCCAGCATTTCTTGAATTACTCCCTCTTGAATGTCAAAGGCAATAGTGTTTTATTGTCATATGTCCCGGATGGGACAATGAAATTCTTACTTGCTGCAGCACAACAGAATATGTGAATATGTACACAGTGAAAAAAAGTTCAATAAATAACAAACATAGCAGTAATACTACAGTCTTTTGCAGATCAGAGCTCAGAGCTTATTTGTTGTTGTGTTTAATAGCCTGATGGCTGTAGGGAAGAAGAGTCTGAAATAGGGTTTCGGCCCGAAACGTCGCCTATTTCCTTCGCTCCATAGATGCTGCTGCACCCACTGAGTTTCTCCAGCATTTTTGTGTACCTTCGATCTTCCAGCATCTGCAGTTCCTTCTTGAACAACAAGCTGTTCCTGAACCTGGACATTACCGTTTTCAGGCTCCTGTACCTTCTTCCCGATGGCAATGGTGAAATGAGTGTGTGGCCAGGATGGTGTGGATCTTTGATGATGTTGGCTGCCTTGTTGAGTCAGCGATTGTGATAGATCCCTTCGACGGTGGGGATGTCAAAGCCGGTGATGGACTGGGCAGTGGTCACAACTTTTTGTAGTCTTTTCCGCTCCTCAGAGAGACCTGATAGAAGCATGTTAAAATATGAGAGGCATGGAGTGGGTAGACCATCAGAATCCTTTTCCCAAGGAGGAAGTATCAAAGATTAGAGGACATCGTTTGAAGGTGCGAGGGGCAATGTTTAAGGAAGATTTTTCGGGGAAGGTTTTTTGTTACAAGATGGTGGTGGGTGCCTGGAAAACCCTGCCAGGGGTGATGGTGGAGACATATACCAAAGCAGCATTTAAGAGGCTTTTAGATAGGCACATGGATAATCAGGGGATGGAGGGATGCGGATCACGTGCAGACAGATGTGATTAGTTCATCTTTGCATCATCTTAGGCTCATGAGCGGAATAGATCAGGCAGACGCATAGAGTCTCTTGCCCAGAGTAGGGGAATTAAGAACCAGAACACATGGGTTTAATGTGAGGGGGAAAAGATTTAAGAGGAACCTGAGGGGTAACATCTTTTCACACACACAGACATGGTGGTGGGTGTATGGAACGAGCTGCCAGAAGCGGTGTTTGAGGCAGGTAGGTTTAATATAGGACATAGAACCTATAACAGTACAGCACATCGGCCCACAAAAAAAATAACACATGCTGGAGGAACTCAGCAGGTCAGGCAGAGGGGGAAAAGATTTAATAGGAACCTGAGGGGTAACTTTTTCACACAAAGGGTGGTGGGTGTATGGAACAAGCTGCCGGAGGAGGTGATTGAGGCTGGGACTCTCGCAACGTTGAGGAAACATTTAGACAGGTACATGGATAGGTCTGGGTTGGAGGGATATATGGGCCAAACTCAGGCAGGTGGGACCAGTGTAGATGGGACATGTTGGCCGGTGCGGGCAAGTTGGGCCCAAGGGCCTGTTTGCAAGCTGTATCACTCTCTGACATTAATGGATTTCAACATGTAAGCATTTGATTTGAAAAGATTACAGATTTGGGAAGCATTCTTACACGTGGCAATCAAACAGTGCTGATAAAAACATAAATATTGGGAAGCTCTGTAAATACTCGGTGGGTGAGTTGAATGGTCAGGGCAGACTGGCAGACGTTATGGTATATGGCAGACATATGGTGCCAGCGCAATAACCTGGCCCTCAACACCAGCAAAACCAAGGAACTGATTGTGGACTTTGGAAGGAGTAGGAGGGGGACCCACAGCCCCATTTATATCAGCGGGTCGATGGTTGAAAGGGTCAAGAACTTCAAATTCCTGGGCGTGCACATCTCTGAAGATCTTTCCTGGTCCGAGAACACTAACGCAATTATCAAAAAAGCTCATCAGCGCCTCTACTTCCTGAGAAGATTACGGAGAGTCAGATTGTCAAGGAAGACTCTCTCTAACTTCTACAGGTGCACAGTCGAGAGCATGCTGACCGATTGCATCGTGGCTTGGTTCGGCAATTTGAGCGCCCTGGAGAGGAAAAGACTACAAAAAGTAGTAAACACTGCCCAGTCCATCATCGGTTCTGACCTTCCTTCCATCGAGGGGATTTATCGTAGTCGCTGCCTCAAAAAGGCTGGGAGTATCATCAAAGACCCACACCATCCTGGCCACACACTCATCTTCCTGCTACCTTCAGGTAGAAGGTACAGGAGCCTGAAGACTGCAACAACCAGGTTCAGGAATAGCTACTTCCCCACAGCCATCAGGCTATTAAACCTGGCTCGGACAAAACTCTGATTATTAATAACCACTTTCTGTTATTTGCACTTTACCTGTTTATTTATTCATGTGTGTATATATTTATATCATGGTATATGGACACATTTATCTGTTTTGTAGTAAATGCCTACTATGTTCTGTGTGCTTAAGCAAAGCAAGAATTTCATTGTCCTATACAGGGACACATGACAATAAACTCACTTGAACTTGATATCACTCACTATATGTGTTCCTTAACCTTCAACACAAAGCCCTCTGAATGCAGCAAATTGCTGGATGTGTTTTTAAAGACAACAGGGATTACACTGGTGATTACCTGTCGACAGGATCAATAGTCTATCTCGTCGATAAATAAAGTTAGAGGTGGGGACTGAAGTAGAGAAATGATGGGGGGGGAAAAATAGGATGAAGTTGATTAAACTGGGGAAAAGGAAAACAGGTCGACACGGTGGCGCAGCGGTAGAGTTGCTGCCTCACAGCAGCAGAGACCCGAGTTCCATCCTGTCTACGGATGCTTCATGGTTCAAAGGTTCAATGGTGCTTTTATCGTTACTTGTGCGATGTGCACACGTACTGTGAAATTATTTTCTTACGAACAGTCCAGTAGAGTACTGCTACACACCAGCACAATCTCCGAACAGCAAATTGTATAGAAATGGTCCAGTGATCCCGCCACCAGGAGGCGCCATATTTTGGTGCCATTTTCAGAGTCCAGTCCATGCTGTGGTCCTTATGATCGGAGTCCGTTCCAGGCGAGCCCCAGGCTGCTGCAGGGCCTCATTCCTTGGACAATAGACAATAGACAATAGGTGCAGGAGTAGGCCATTCGGCCCTTCGAGCCAGCACCGCCATTCAATGTGATCACGGCTGATCATCCCCAATCAGTACCCCGTTCCTGCCTTCTCCCCATATCCCCTGACTCCGCTATTTTTAAGAGCCCTTTATCTAGCTCTTTCTTGAAAGCATCCAGAGAACCTGCCTCCACCGCCCTCTGAGGCAGAGAATTCCACAGACTCACAACTCTCTGTGTGAAAAAGTGTTTCCTCGTCTCCGTTCTAAATGGCTTACCCCTTATTCTTAAACTGTGGCCCCTGGTTCTGGACTGCCCCAACATCGGGAACATGTTTCCTGCCTCTAGAAATGTTTGCCTTCCTGTTTTTGCTACCAAAGTGGAAAACCTCACATTTATCCACATTAAACTTCATCTGCCATGCATCTGCCCATTCCCCATGATCACATTGACTGGTGGTGCTGGTTCAAAGGGCCGAATGGCCTACTCCTGCACCCATTGTCTATTGTCTATTATCTATTGTCTAATAATTTATACCCTACATGAATGGAAGTCCACAGTTGCAATTGCTCAGCTTACATCTCATCAACACCTGTCTGGTCTCCACGACAAGGTCACGGCACGTAGTGGCCTCATCTGACGCCTGGCACAAACAAGTTGGGGAGCCAGTCCATCAACTCTGCGCACCTCTGCCTTAGCTCTTGTGTTCACAGAAAAACATATCTGGTCAATAAAACAGTTCCTGCTTCATTATGTTTTAGTTTAAAGCAACAGCGTGGAGATAGGCCTTTTCAGCCCACAGAGTCTGTGCCAACCGGCCATTCTGACTAATTAGTTTAGAGATACAGCGCAGAAACAGACCCTTCGGCCCTCCCAGTCTACACCGACCAGCGATCCCTAATCTACACACACAGTAGGGACAATTTACATTTACACCAAGCCAATTAACCTACAAACATGTTCGTCTTTGGAGTGTGGGAGGAAAACGGAGATCACGGAGAAAACTCACGCAGGTCATGGGGAGAACGTACAAACTCCATACAGACAGCACCCGTAGTCAGGATAAAACCCGGGTCTCTGGCGCAGTAAGGCAGCAACTCTACCGCTGCACCACCATGCCGCCCTATGCTATATCATCCCACTTGTTTATAACACATTAGGGGCAATTTAGAGAAACTAAACTAACCTATAAACTCATATGTCTTTGGTATGTGTGAGGGAACTAGAGCACCCAGAGGAAACTATTGGAATAACATGCAAACTCCATGCAGAGACTGTTCCAAAGACCAGGGACTCTGACACTGTGAGGTAACAGGTGTACCTGCTGCGCCATGTAGGTGCCAGAATGTTCTGCAGTGTGTTTAATTTGTTTAGACACGGAGGGTGGTGAGTGTATGGAACGAGCTGCTGGAGGAGGTAGTTGAGGCAGGTACTATCACAATGTATAAAAAAACATTTGGACAAGTTCCTGGATAGGACAGGTTTGGAGGGTTATGGGCCAAACGCAGGCAGGTGGGGCTAGTGTGGACATGTTGGTCGGTGTGGGCAGGTTGGGCCAAAGGACCTGTTTCCACACTGTATGACTCTATGACAATGCAAATGCTGAACCATGTAAAATCTATAACACATAAAGAAGCCATTTGGTCCATCAGTTCTATGGCAGACAAGGAAGAATTACCCAGCCTAATTCGACATGAGGTTTATAGGCTTACAAGTCTTCCAACCACATATCCAGCATTGGAGAATCAAACACATGTTTAAGAAACATTTGGGAAGTTACGCGGATAGGACAAGTTTAGAGGGATATGGGCCAAACACAGGCAGGTGGGTATAATGTAGAAGGGACATGTTGGTCGGTGTGGGTAAGTTGGGCCGAAGGGTATGTTTTCAGATAAGTGAAGATTTTCACAGATTTTCAAATTTTCAGATTTTTTTTAAAAATCCAGTATGCAGAATATGATTCTGCAGCCAGCTAAAATTCAGTGAGCAAGGGAGCAGAATGGTAGAGTTGCTGCCTTAAAGCGGCAGAGACCCACGTTCGATCCCGACTGTACGGAGTTTGCATGTTCTCCCTGTAGGGATGCCAACTTTCTCGCTCCCAAATAAGGGACAAAAGGTCAAAATATGGGACAAATTCCCGACGGCAATTCGTTGACCGACTCGGCCGTGGCTGGGTGAATGATGAGTTGGCCCGGGTGCTGGACTGCACATAAAGCCCAGCCGGCGGGCCAGCTGAGGAGTTTTGGCCCGGGGGCCACGCGATATCGCGCGCAAAGTCCGGCGCCCCATCCAACTCATGAACCGATGATCGGCCATGAGAAGGAAGGGTGGTGGTGGTGTCGGCGATATGCAAATGTCCGAAGGTCGGACAGCTGGCCGGGCTGCCGACAGACGGGGCCACGGGCGAGGCGCTGCTGCTGCTGCTGCACTCCATGGGCTGCACTACGTCGGGACGGGTGAGGCGGGGCCGGACGCAGCGCTCCGACCCGACAGTCCACTCGACCCGAGTAGTAGCAGTCAAATACCGTACAAGGGCGGTCCTGTACGGGACAAACCAATTTAGCCCAAAAATCGGGATGGCCCGGCTAATACGGGACAGTTGGCAACCCTATCTCCTTGTGACCTGCATGGGTTTTCCCCGGATGCTCCAGTTTCCTCCAACATTTCAAAGACGTACAGGTTTGTAGGTTCTGCAGGTTCTATAAATTGTGCCTAGTGTGTAGGATAGAACCAGTGTACGGGGTGGGCCGAAGGGCCTGTTTCAGTGCTGACTCTCTAAACTAAACTAAAAACTAACTTAAACTGCATAGCTTTCATCTATGTCACAATAAAATATGAGAAATAGGAAATCTGAATGCCTGGTGTCAAATCTAATGTCCTAATCATCCCCAGTCCATCAGATGGTGGTGGGTGTATGGAACGAGCTGCCAGAGGAGGTAGTTGAGGCAGAGACTATCACAACATTTAAAAACTACAAGATAGACACAAAATACTGGAGTAACTCAGCGGGACACATATAAAAACACATTTGGACATGTACATGGATAGGGTAGGTTTAGAGGGGTATGGGCCAAACACAGGCAGGTGGGTCTAGTGTAGATGGGACATGCTGGTCGACATAGGCAAGTTGGGCCGAAGGGCCTGTTTCCAAGCTGTATGACTATGACTCGATCCAGATAGTTTTCAAATATGAATATGGCAAAAACAGGAAAGTAGACTATTATCTAAATGGTGGCCGATTAGGAAAAGGGGAGATGCAACGAGACCTGGGTGTCATGGTACACCAGTCATTGAAAGTAGGCATGCTGGTGCAGCAGGCAGTGAAGAAAGCGAATGGCATGTTAGCATTCATAGCAAAATGATTTGAGTATAGCAGTAGGGAGGTTCTACAGCAGTTGTACAGGGTCTTGGTGAGACCACACCTGGAGTATTGTGTACAGTTTTGGTCTCCAAATCTGAGGAAAGACATTCTTGCCATAGAGGGAGTACAGAGAAGGTTCACCAGACTGATTCCTGGGATGTCAGGACTTTCATATGAAGAAAGACTGGATAGACTCAGCTTGTACTCGCTAGAATTTAGAAGATTGAGGGGGAGAGAAACTTACAAAATTCTTAAGGGGTTGGACAGGCTAGATGCAGGAAGATTGTTCCCGATGTTGGGGAAGTCCAGGACAAGGGGTTAAGGATAAAGGGGAAATCTTTTAGGACTGAGATGAGAAAAACATTTTTCACACAGAGAGTGGTGAATCTGTGGAATTCTCTGCCACAGAAGGTAGTTGAGGCCAGTTCATTGGCTATGTTTAGGAGGGAGTTAGGTGTGGCCCTTGTGGCTAAAGGGATCAGGGGGTATGGACAGAAGGCAGGTACAGGATACTGAGTTGGATGATCAGCCATGATCATATTGACTGGCGGTGCAGGCTCGAAGGGCCGAATGGCCTACTCCTGCACCTATTGTCTATGTTTCTATGTTTCTATGATGAGGGTTCTTCACTATAAACCCTCTCAAGAAGTGAGTGTTGGACCCCATCCACTGTTCAATTAAACTCCTTTCCCTCTTATCTCCAATAATCCTTTTATTAATTATTTTTAATCTATGCCCCACTATCTTTCGACCTCTCACCATGTTACAAGGGAACAGGTTCAAGGATCTGACTAGTGGAACAGAAAAAAGGCATACTCGTCCGTTAAGTTACAAATCAGTTTTATTGGCACGAGAGAGAACAAAAACAATATTTATCTCGGTATACGCGGAGGCCCGTCTTACAGCAGCACATCTCCCTCTCTCTTGGCCTGCAAAGTTTTAAACAGAGTGCTGTCGGCTTAGCGCGTGGGAATTTAAACATAGTGCTGCCGGCTGCAGCGCCATGGTTCCAAATATAGCGCTACCAGCCACAGCGCTATGGGCTTTAAACATAGCGCTACGGGTCACAGACTGATCAGACAAAATTCTCGTATAACACACCTAAGAGTCATGGTCAGCACGGAAAAAGGTCCTTAGGCCCAACTTTCACATGCTGGCCAACATGTCCCATCTACACCTGTCCGCATTAGGCCCATATCCCCCTAAACCTGTCCTATCCATGTACCTGTCCAAATCAATGTACCTGTCCAAATGTCTTTTAAGTCATAGTGTTAGAGTGATACAGTGTGGAAAAGGGCCCTTCGGCCCAACTTGCCCATACCGGCCAACATGTCCCAGCTACACTAGTCCCACCTGCCTGCGCTTGGTCCATATCCCCCCAAACTTGTCCTATCCATGTACCTGTCTAACTGTTTCATAAACGTTGGGATAGCCCCAGCCTCAACTACCTCCTCTGGCTTCTCATCATACACCCACCACCATTCATGTGAAAAAATTACCCCTCAGATTCCTATTGAATCTTTTCCCTTTCACCTTGAGCCTATGTTCGCTGGTCCTCGATGCCCCTACTCTGGGCAAGAGCATGTTGTTATTGTATTTTCTCATCTATCTCCTCTGGTAGCTGTTCCCGATGTTGGGTGGGTCCAGAACCAAGGGCCACAGTTTAAGAATAAGGGGTAGGCCATTTAGAACGGAGATGAGGACAAACATTTTAACCCAGAGAGTTGTGAATCTGTGGAATTCACTGCCTCAGAAGGCAGTGGAGGCCAATTCTCTGGATGCTTTCAAGAGAGAATTTGATAGCGCTCTTAAGGTTAGCGGAGTCAAGGGATATGGGGAGAAGGCAGGAATGGGGTACTGATTGTGGATGATCAGCCATGATCACAGTGAATGGCGGTGCTGGCTCGAAAGGGCCGAATGGCCTACTCCTGCACCTATTGTCTATTGTCTATTGTCTATTCCATATACACACCGCTCTCTGAGTGAAAAAGAGTTCCCCTCAAAATCCTACTAAATGTTTCCCCTCTCATCCTAAACCTATGTCCTCTGGTTCTTGATACCCCTGTAGTGGGTAAAAAGTCTCTTAAACGCCACTATTGTATCTGCCTCCACCACCACCTCTGGCATTGCATTCTAGGCACCCACCACCCTCTGTGAAAAATACCCGCCCCACATATCTCCTTTAATCTTTGCCCTTCTCACCTTCAAGCTAAGCCCTGTAGCCTTTCACTTTTCAAACTTGGGAGGATAAAAGTCTACGCTATCTATGCCGTCAGTGGCACGGTGACGCAGCGGTAGAGTTGCTGCCTCACAGCGCCAGACACCCGAGTTCGATCCTGACTAATGGTTCTGTCTGTACGGAGTTTGCACGTTCTCCCTGTGACCGTGTGGGTTTTCTCCAGGTGCTCCGGTTTCCTCCCACATCCCAAAGCCGCACAGATTTGTGGGGATAATTGGTTTTGATAAATGGTAAATTGTCCCTCGTGTGTGTAGGATAGTGTTAATAGTGTGTAGGATAGTGCCTGTCCCACGAGCATGCGACACCATGCAGCAAGCGCGACCTAACGTGATCGCTTGAGCCGTACGGCCTCACGTGGCCGGTCCCACTTCGATCGGCGGAGCCGTATGGAGTTGTGCGGAGCTGGTCCCGCGGGGCTCCGAAAAACTGACCGTGTTCAAATATTCTGCGCGGCAATGGCCTGCCGGCCCTCAGCCGCCTCGACGCCGTACGTCATGCGCGAACTTCCCGCAGACTTCGCTCGAACTTCATGTAACTCAGTCGACCTCCACGCAGCCCCCGCTTCTGGTTTGGTCGCGCTTGCCGCATGCAGTCGCATGCTCGTGGAACAGGCCCTTTAGTGTATGGGGCGGCCACTGGTTGGCGTGGACTCAGTGGGCCAAAGTGCCTGTTTCCGTGCTGTGTCTCCAAAGTTTAAATCCTAAAGACTAAAATCTTCTTATTTTACCAGCTGCCCACTCATCACTTTCCCAACACAAGTCAAGGCGTTATTAAGACATAAATACTGGCATACGTATTAACGTCAGTCAACTCAAAGCCAATTTCTTAAGAGGTGACTTTGCTTTGGGTAAAGTGCTCTTCTGGTTTCTGGTTGGTTTTGTGCATCCAAATTGCACTTGGGAAAGTTGTGCAAACACTCTAAATGAGTATTATTTGACAAAGCTGTGTACTTCAGCCTTATAAAACACACTGCTTAATGAAATTAATAGCAATTAGCTAATGTAATTTAAACTAGCTGGGCATTTAGAAAACAGCAGGTCAATTAATTGAAAAAGGGAGCAGTGCCTAATGGAGTTCATTGGAGCCCGTTTCACTTCACTACATGGTTTAAATATATATATTTTCTTAATTTTTTTTTTAAAATATTTTTAACATGGTTTATTTTTTCAAAAGATACATAAAAAAATTATTAAGCTTATGCTATAATAATTTATGAGAGGATGTTAGCTTCTAGCTTTAATTTTCAAAATGCCTGCTGAATGTAAGTACTCATAAAGTGTCGCAGAGTCAATGAGTCATACAACATGTCAATAGACAATAGACGATAGGTGCAGGAGTAGGCCATTCGGCCCTTCAAGCCAGCACTGCCATTCAAGTTAGAGATATCCGAACGCACTATGGGAACTTCACTTGCCCCCCTGCAGGAACTATACATCAGGAGGTGCAACTCCAGAGCCAACAATATCATGAGAGACCCCTTCCACCCCTGCAACGGACTGTTCCAGCTGTTACGGTCAGGCAAACGCCTCCGTTGCCATGCTGTGTGAACAGAGAGGTTGAGAAGGAGTTTCTTCCCAGAGGCCATTCGGACTGTAAACGCCTATCTCACCAGGGACTAACTCTACTGAACGTTTTTCCTTCCATTATGTATTATGTAAAGGTGTGTTATGATTGTGTTTATAGTTTGTTTGGTTGTTTGGTTGTTTGTCTTTTTGCACAAAAGTCCGCGAGCATTGCCACTTTCATTTCACTGCACATCTCGTATGTGTATGTGACAAATAAACTTGACTTGACTTCATACCGCTGGGGTGTAAGCTGCCCAAGCAAAATGTGAAGTGCTGTTCCTCCAATTTGCATTGGGCCTCACTGACAGGCCTCCAATCAACAGCACAATGTGAATTGAAACCAAGAAGCACTTCATAAGACCATGTGATAGGAGCAGAATTAGGCAATTCAGCCCATCAAGTCTACTCCGTCATTCAATCATGGATAATCTATCACTCCCTCCTAACCCCATTCGCCTGCCTTCTCCCCATAACTATTGGCATCCGTACTAATCAAGAATCTGACAATCTCTGCTTTAGAAATATCCATTGTCAGCCTCCTGTGGCAATGAATCCCACAGATTCACCACCCTCCGACTACAGAAACTCCTCCTCATCACCTTCCTAAAGGAACGTCCTTTAATTCTGAGGCTGTGAATTCTGAGGCCTAGACTCTCCCACTAGTGGAAACATCCTCTCCACATCCACTCTATCCAAGCCTTTCACTATTTGGTAAGTTTCATTGATATTCCCCCACCACGATCCTAAACTCCAGCGAGTACAGGCCCAGTGCCGTCAAACGCTCATCATATGTTAACCCACTCATTCCTGGGATCATTCTTGTAAACCTCCTCTGGACCCTTTCCAGCGCCAGCACATCCTTCCTCAGATATGGGGCCCAGAACTGCTCACAATACTCCAAATGCGGCCTGATCAGCGCCTTAAAGATCCCTGTTTTTGTATACAAATGAAACTTGGCGCGGAGGGTAAAATTGCCATCCTGGTTCCTTTAATGCACCTTTAAGACCCCAGGAGTGATGTCTTTTAGGAATTGAAAAGGAAAAGGTGAAAATACAGAAAATAAAATATTTTTGTTTAGAAAGGTAGGTATTTGAATGGCAGGAGATTAAAATTGATCCAATATTCTCCGAATGCGCTGAGCTTTGAAGCGGGAAGCATAGATGATGGATGGTTTGTTATTACGAGGAATACCCACAGCAGCACCTAATGTCACGTCAAGCAATATTTTGCTTCAAGTCTGGCAGCATGTCTGCCTTCAATCATATCTGGTCAGGCTAGTCGGTTATTAATATGGTCAGGTCTCAGCAGTGACTAAAGTGAACGCACATAGCATTGAATTTTAAACGCGTACATAGAGTCACAGGGTGACACAGCATGGAAACAGGCCCTTCAGCCCAACTTGCCCACACCGACCAACAATGTCCCATCTACACTAGTCCCATCTGCCTGCGCTTGGTCCATATCCCTCCAAACCTGTCCTATCCATGTACCTGTCTAACTGTTTCTTAAACATTGGGATAGTCCCAGCCTCAACTGCCTCCTCCGGGCAGCTCGTTCCATACACTCACCACCCTTTGTGTGAAAAAGTTACCCCTCAGATTCCTATTAAATCTTTTCCCCTTCACCTTAAACCTATGTCCTCTGGTCCTCAGTTCACCTAGTCTGGGCAAGAGACTGTGCGTCTACCCGATCTATTCCTCTCATGATTTTATACACCTCTATAAGATCACCCCTCATCCACCTGCGCTCCAAGGAATAGAGTCCCAGCCTGCTCAACCTCTCCCTGTTGCTCAGACCCTCCAGTCCTGGCAACATCCTCGTATATATTCTCTGCACCCTTTCCAGCTTGACAACATCTTTCCTATAACATGGCGCCCAGAACTGAACACAATACTCTAAATGCAGCCTCACCAATGCAGTCTTATACAACTGCAACATGACCTCCCAACCTCTATACTCATCGCCGTAATAACAGGGTCATGTGTAGAAGAATAGTAGGTATTCTGCTGTAGGTATAAGGCCATGAGACATAGAAGCAATATTAGGCCATTTGGCCCATCGAGTCTACTCCACCATTCGATCACGGCTAATCTATTTTTCCCTCCATCCCATTCTCCTGCCTTCTCCCCATAACCTTTGATGCCATTATTAATCAGTTTCCACTTTAAAAATACCCAGTGACTTGGCCTCCTTTACTACTGAGTCTGTGACCTCTGGTCCTAGACTCTCCCTCTTGTGCAAAAATCATCTCCATATCCACTCTATCCAGGCCGTTCACTATTTGGTACGTTTCAATGAGGTACCCCCTCATCCTTCTAAACTTCAGCGAGTACGGGACTTGAGCCTTCAAATGTTCTTCATATGTTAACCCAATCGGCCTCAATCATCTGTAGGGATGATGATTTCCTGAACATCAATCAGTGTATGTGCTCTTCAGTAATCGGAAGACCATGGCGGTATGATTCAAGGAACTAGACCTTTACTGAAGGAAGATAGTTGTCCTGTATCCAAGTAACGTTGAGCAGAAAAGGACACAAAGTGCTGGAGTAACTCAGAGGGTCAGGCCGCATCTCTGGAGAACATTAAAGGGTAGCACGGCGCCTCAGACCCGGGTTCGATCCTGAATACGGGTGCTGTCTGTATGGAGTTTGTACGTTCTCCCTGTGACAGTGTGGGTTTTCTACAGGAGCTCCAGTTTCCTCCCACTCTCCAAAGACATGCAGGTTTGTAGATGAATTGGCTTCTGTAAATTGTCCCTAGATAAATTGTCCCTGGTGTGTAGGATAGAATTAGTGTAAAGGGCCTGTCCCACTTTCAGGAGTTATTCACGAATTCTCCCGAGTTTTCCCCTTGATTCGAACTCGCAGAATGTTCGTAACGAGTCCGTAGGAGGTCGTAGGAGTTTGTAGATATATCGTAGCGGCTTGTAATGCTAGCCGTAGGTACACGCGGCATCAGGTAAATCAGGACGTTATTTCCAGCCCGATAAAAAATGTCCACGAGTAAAAAAAATGGTCAGGATGAAAGAAATTGCAACTTTTTACTCGTAAGGAGGGCATCGAAATAGTCATGGGAATTCGTAGACATACTCGTAGGAGTTTGTGAACATAGTCGTGGAAGGTCGTAGGAGTTTGTAGATTACCGCAATCTTGATTTTTTTTTTTAGGTCCTTTAAACTCGGCCGAGGTTTTGAATTAAGTCAAGTCAAGTCACATTTATTTATATAGCACATTTTAAAAACAACTCTCGTTGGCCAAAGTGCTTTACATTTGTTATAAGAATAGTGTAAACAAACAAACTACATACATATATACATATAGCCCTCGCTCGTCAGGAAAGGCTTGGGAGTATAGATAAGTTTTTAGTCTTGACTTAAAGGAGTCGATGGAGGGGGCAGTTCTGATGGGAAGGGGGATGCTGTTCCACAGTCTAGGAGCTGCAACCGCAAAGGCACGGTCGGCCCTAAGCTTATGCCTAGACCGCGGGATATTCAGCAGCCCCAAGTCGGCCGATCTGAGGGACCTGGAGGTGGAGTGGTGGGTGAGAAGACTTTTAATGTAGGAGGGGGCAGGACAAGCCCATTGAGGGCTTTGTAGACATTGTGAAACTGTGTCAGGCCCTGAAGGGTGAGCGCAGGTCATTGCGGTCTTGGTGATCTGAAGGGCCTATTTCCACCCTCTATCTCTTATCTGAATTAAACTGAACATGAATACGTGACATTTCTGGCTGGGACCCTGCTTCTGACTGATTATACAGTACCCTCCATAATGTTTGGGACATTTATTTGCCTCTGTACACCACAATTTGTGATTTATAAAAGAAAAGAATCACATGTGATTAAAGTGCACATTGTCAGATTTTAATAAAGGGAATTTTTATACATTTTGGTTTCACTATGTAGAAATAACAGCAGTGTTTACATATTGTCCCCCCATTTCAGGGCACCATAATGTTTGGGACACAGCAATGTCATGTAAATGAAAGTAGTCATGTTTAGTATTTTGTTGCATATCCTTTCCATGCAAAGACTGGTTGAAGTCTGGGATTCATGGACATCACCAGTTGCTGGGTGTCTGGTGATGCTCTGCCAGGCCTGTATTGCAGCCATCTTTGGCTTATGCTTGTTTTGGGGGCTAGTTCCCTTCAGTTTTCTCTTCAGCATATAAAAGGCATGCTCAATAGGGTTCAGATCGGGTGATTGACTTTGCCATTCAAGAATTGACTTGGCCACTCAAGAATTGACAATTTTTTAGCTTTGAAAAAGTCCTTTGTTGCTTTAGCAGTATGTTTGGGATCATTGTCTTGCTGTAGAATGAACTGCCGACCAATGAGTTTTGAGACATTTGTTTGAACTTGTGCCGACATGATGTGTCTATAGACTTCAGAATTCATTATGCTACTACCATCAGCAGTTGTATCATCAATGAAGATAAGTGAGCCAGTACCTTCAGCAGCTATACATGCCCAGGCCATAACACCCCCACCACCGTGTTTCACAGATTATGCTTTGGATCTTGGGCAGTTCCTTCTCTCCTCCATACTTTGCTCTTGCCATCACTCTGATATAAGTTAATCTTCGTCTCATCTGTCCACAAGACCTTTTTCCAGAACTGTGGTTGCTCTTTTAAGTACTTCTTGGCAAACTGTAACCTGGCCATCCTATTTTTGTGGCTAACCAGTGGTTTGCATCTTGCCGTGTAGCCTCTGTATTTCGGTTCATGAAGTCTTCTGCGGACAGTGGACATTGACAAATCCACATCTGACACCTGAAGAGTGTTTCTGATCTAGCAGACAGGTGTTTTGGGATTTTTCTGTATTATAGAGAAAATTCTTCTATCATCAACTGTAGAGGTTTTCCTTGACTTGCCAGTCCCTTTGCGATTAGTAAGCTCACCAGTGATCTCTTTCTTCTTAATGATGTTCCAAACAGTTGGTTTTGGTAAGCCTATGGTTTGGCTGATGTCTCTAACAGTTTTATTCTTGTTTCTCAATCTCATAATGGCTTCTTTGACTTTCATTGGCACAGCTTTGGTCCTCATGTTGATAAACAGCAATAAATAAAAGTTTCCAAAGGTGATGGAAAGACTGGAGGAAAGACTAGGTGCTGAGAGCTCTCTTATACCTGCATTAGCAATTACAAATACCTGTGAAGCCATGTGTCCCAGACATTATAGTGCCCTGAAATGCGGGGACTACGTATAAACACAGCTGTAATTTCTACATGGTGAAACCAAAATATATACATTTTTAATAAAATCTGACAAGTCATTAGGCGAGTGGGGAGGAAACCGAAGATCTTCGGGGAAAAAAAACACGCGATCACGGGGAGAATGTACAAACTGCGGACTGACAGCACCCATAGTCAGGAACGAACCCTGCCGCAGTAAGCTCTATAAGGCAGCAACTCTACCACTGCGCCACTGTGCCTGTTGTCTAATAACATAGAAACAATAGGTGCAGGAGTAGGCCATTCGGCCCTTCGAGCCTGCACCGCCATTCAATATGATCATGGCTGATCATCCAACTCAGTATCCTGTACCTGCCTTCTCTCCATACCCCCTGATCCCTTTAGCCACAAGGGCCACATCTAACTCTCTCTTAAATATAGCCAATGAACTGGCCTCAACTACCTTCTGTGGCAGAGAATTCCACAGATTCACCACTCTCTGTGTAAAAAATGATGATTTTCTCATCTCGTCTCTGTGTAAAAAAATGATTTTCTCATCTCGATATAACCTATTAGAGTTATGTTGCCTTCTAATTTAAAAATGAATTGAACTGGGTAGAATGGGGCAGCACGGTGGCACAGCGGTAGAGTTGCTGCCTTACAACGGCAGAGACCCGGGTTCGATCCTGACTACGGGTGCTGTCTATACGGAGTTTGTACGTTCTCCCCGTGACCGGCGTAGGTATTCTCCGGGTTCTCCGGTTTCTTCCCACATCCCAAAGACGTGCGAGTTTGTAGGCAGCATTGTAAAATTGTCCTCAATGTGTAAGATGGTGCTAGTGTACAGGGTGATTGGTGCAGACTCCGTGCGCTAATGGGCCCGTCTTCCCATTGAATAATTAATGTAAAGAATAAAGTAATTGAATGGTTTTGCTTTGAAACAGGCCTTTCTAGCTCCACTAGTTCAATGTTAACCCGCTTTCGCATCAAATCCCTGCACAGATGAGGGACAATTTCTTTCTTTACAGATGAAAATTAAGGGCCTGTCCCACTTAGGCGATTTGTCAGCGGTCTGCCGGCGGCTGTAAAGTTCACGGCACTTGTCTGAAAAACCGGGAACTGGCACGGCGACTGTCAGTGTGGGAGACACACACACACACACACACACACACACACACACACACACACACACACACACACACACACACACACACACACACACACACACACACACACACACACACACACACACACACACACACACACACACACACACACACACACACACACACACACCAAAGGCGGGGGCCAGGGAAAGCGGGGGAGCGCTGACTGAAATTCACACAGCGCTAAGCTAAAATGATACTGACACACACCGCGATGAACAGGAAGGTTAGACGGCTAGCACAAGTGTACAGTAAGTCCTTGAGGAGGGGGGGGGAGAAGGAGTGGAGACACTTTTAAGAAGTTTGGCGGACATTTAACATTACTGGTCAGTTATCCTTGATTCTGAAAACTCATGCTTACGGTTTTTTCCCCCAATGAGCCAATGAAAATGCTCAAGGTAATTAACTAAAACTACCTACGACTACCTAAACTACCCAGAACTACATAGCGACCCCACTACAACTGCACCTACGACTACAGGATTATCGATTTTCTCCATGGCAACCAATTTGTGGTTGCAGAAAATTATTCGAATGTTGAAATATTTGCGGCGACCATACTGAGTTTGCGACTAGTTCCCAGAATGCAGGAATTCCTCGCAACCATGAAGGAGGCTCACCAGAGACCACCAGCGAACATGTGGCGACCAAGCAGCGATCATGTGGCGAGCGCAGAGTCTCCTGCACTCGCCTAAAGAGTCGCCTAAGTGGGACTGGCCCTTTAACCTAGAAACCCGCACACATTTGGGATGTGAGAGAAAACCAGAGCACCCAGATGAAACCCACTCACTCTAGTTTAGTTTAGTGTAGAGATACAGTGCAGAAACAGGCCCGCTGCGCCACTGTGCTGTCCTGTAAATGTAAAAGAACACACAAAGAATACAATACAATGCAATATTTATTGGCATTTGAACCTCAGTGAGGCTCAAACGAAACTCTGTTTCCACAGCCGTACAAACAAAAACGATTCCTACTAGAAACACAACCAATTTAATTCACATAAACATCCATCACATTGAACCTCCTCCTCACTGTGATGGAAGGCAAAATCTTCCACTGTGATGGAAGCCAAAGAATAGACAACTTCCCTGATGAACAGTTCATCAAAAGACCAGCTGTTGTCAGGCAAACTGAACCATCCTGCCAACAGCTAGAGAACAGTCCTGAGCTACTTTCTACCTCATCCTCGGACTGTCTTTGATCGGATTTTACTGGCTTCATCTTGCATTAAACATTATTCACGTTATTCCCTTTATAAAGTGTCTACACACTGTAAATGGCTCGATTGTAATCATATGTTGTCTTTCCACAAACTGGTTAGCACGCAACAAAAGCTTTTTGCTGTACCTCAGTACGCGTGAGATTAGACAATAGACAATAGACAATAGGTGCAGGAGGAGGCCATTTGGCCCTTCGAGCCAGCACCACCATTCAATGTGATCATGGCTGATCATCCCCAATCAGTACCCCGTTCCTGCCTTCTCCCCATATCCCCTGACTCCTCTATTTTTAAGAGCCCTATCTAGCTCTCTCTTGAAAGCATCCAGAATTAAATTAAAACATTGAACAAAACGCAAACTAAACTCAAACTCAATACTTGTGGCTAAGGGGATCAGAGGGTATGGAGAGAAGGCAGGTATGGGATACTGAGTTGGATGATCAGCCATGATCATATTGAATGGCGGTGCAGGCTCGAAGGGCCGAATGGCCTACTCCTGCACCTAATTTCAATGTTTCTATGTTTCTATGTTTCAAGTTCATCCAACACACCAAAAGAGATAAACTGTTTGCATTTTGTTGTTGGTTTCTATGGGACCCTGTCCTGCTCTAAGGGTTCGGTTAATTCAGTTCAGTTTGGTTTACAGTCACATGTACCGAGGTACAGTGAAAAGCTTTTGTTGCGTGCTATCCAGTCAATGGAAAGACAATACATGATTACAATCGACCCATTTACAGTTTATAGATACATGATGAAGGGAATAACGTTTAGTGCAAGGTAAAGCCAGGAAAGTCTGATCAAGGATCGTCCGAGAGTCACCAATGAGGTAGATAGTAGTTCAGTACTGCTCTCTAGTTGTGGTGGGATGGTTCAGTTGCCTGATAAAATCTGGGA
Source organism: Amblyraja radiata (assembly GCF_010909765.2). Taxonomy (NCBI): domain Eukaryota; kingdom Metazoa; phylum Chordata; class Chondrichthyes; order Rajiformes; family Rajidae; genus Amblyraja; species Amblyraja radiata. The sequence goes on from NC_045960.1 coordinate 106,331,206, forward strand.
AGAAACTGTCCCTGTAGGGGTTGCTATATTGAACAGAGGAAACATTTCAAGAAGTGATCCATTAGTTGTTAAGTGCTTTATGGCATCCTGTAAGTTCAAGGCAACACGTAAATGCAAGAACCTCCTTTCCCGGCATTCTGCAAATTGGAAGAGCTTGTGATAAATGAGGATGAGGATTTTCCTCGTGGAAGCATCACAAACTTTCACCCTCACTGTGTTATTACACATCACATGCTTTGCCCTTTTGTAAGCTCCTACCATTACTCACCAAAAAATCACCCTTCAGTTTGCTTTAGACAGAGAGGAAACCTGGCGTGCATTATTTCTCCAATACAGTAAAGCCTGTCCTTGATAATCTTGGAGGTAGAAATTAGAGATCGCTTGCCCTTAGCGCATTGACTTATTACGGCACTGTTTTTACTTATTACGTACTGGTTTCAAGGTCACTGCAGCCATCTCATATTTCATCATCGGCTAGAAATTGTTTAGTACCTTCCGAAGTAAGGCAGTTTCAATGAAATAAAGTTTGATCAATGAATATTAGCTGGATAATCATTCATCAGCCCTAGTGATAATGTGGAGGAGATATTGTTAAGGACATGACTTCAGAATTAAGGGACAGAAGTTTAGGGGTAACATGAGGGGGAACTTCTTTACTCAGAGAGTGGTAGCGGTGTGGAATGAGCTTCCAGTGGAAGTGGTGGCGGCAGGTTCGTTGGTATCATTTAAAAATAAATTGGATAGGCATATGGATGAGAAGGGAATGGAGGGTTATGGTATGAGTGCAGGCAGGTGGGACTAAGGGAAAAAAGTTGTTCGGCACGGACTTGTAGGGCCGAGATGGCCTGTTTCCGTGCTGTAATTGTTATATGGTTATATGGTTATATGGTTATATAACTGATGAGTTGAGTTTAGTTTAGTACAGTTGAGTTTAAATGAGTTTAATTGAGTTGAGTTTAGTTTAGTTTAGATTAGTTTATTGTCATGTGTCTCAAGGCACAATGAAAAGATTTTTCATGCGTGCTATCCAGCCAGTGAAAATACTACACATGATTACAATCAAGCCATCCACAGTGTGCAGAGACAGGATAAAGGGAATAATGTTTAGTGCAAGATAAAGTCCAGTCTAATTAAGTTTAATTAAGGAGAGACCAAGGGTCTCCAAAGAGGTGGATCCTCTTCTTCTTTTCGTGTTCTTCGTTGCTACAAATGTTGACCTCGCTGTCATAGTCCATCTTGAACAGGACGCAAGCTTCCGGCAACAATCAGTGGGAGCCATCACGTGTTGCAACAGATGATGGTGGTAGCAGAATTAGCTCAGTATACTTCCAGTTTCCAGCCCCGCGGTGTGGATGCCTCTGTTATGGGGCCAAAGAGGTCGATGGTAGGTCTGGACTGCTCGCTGGTTGTGGTAGGATGATTCAGTTGCCTGATAACAGCTGGAAAGAAACTGTCCCTGAAGCTGGAGTTATGAAGTTACGGTTGGTGGGGAATGTAAATCGGGAAATTGCAGATGGCTGTGGATGCCAAGTCAAGGGGTATTTTTACGGTGGAGATTTAGACTCTTGATTAATAAGAATGTCAAGGGTTATGGGGAGGGCAGGAAAATGGGGTTGAGAGGGAAAGATAGATCAGCCATGATTGAATGGCAGAGTAGACTTGATGGGCCGAATGGCCTAATCCTGCCCCTATCACTTATGAATCTATGAACTGTTGGTGTATTTTGGGGAGGCGATGGAAGCGGGCAGTGGGGACGAGGTTGGAGGCTGTGGAGGAGAGAGCGCCAGCGAAGATGAGATTGGTATTGGTCTGGAAGATAATGTCCTGGGTTTCATCTGTGGGGTCATGGTCTGAAGGAGGGTCCCTATCCGTAACGTCAGCTGTCAAGGTCTGTTGGTGGGATTAGGAACCCATCCCAAACCCACCTGCACTGTCACCATGTCGGCCACAGTGGCACAGCGGTATAGTCGCTGCCTTACAGCGCTTGCAGCGCCGGAGACCCGAGTTCGATCCCGACTACGGATGCTGTCTGTACGGAGTTTGTACGTTCTTCCCGTGACTTCGTGAGTTTTATAATAGACAATAGACAATAGGTGCAGGAGTAGGCCATTCATTCCTTCGAGCCAGCACCGCCATTCAATGTGATCATGGCTGATCATCCACAATCAGTACCCTGTTCCTTCCTTCTCCCCATATCCCCTGACTCCGCTATCTTTAAGAGCCCTATCTAGCTCTCTCTTGAAAGCATCCAGAGAACCTGCCTCCACCGCCCTCTGAGGCAGAGAATTCCACAGACTCAACACAAAAGTGTTTCCTCGTCTCCGTTCTAAATGGCTTACTCCTTATTCATTTCTCCGAGATCTTCGGTTTCCTCCCACACTCCAAAGACGTACAGGTTTGTAGGTTCATTGGCTTGGTGCGTGTGTAAATTGTGCCTAGTGTGTGTAGGATAGTGTTAATGTGCGAGAATCGCGGACTCGATGGGCCGAAGGGCCTGGTTCAGCACTGTATATCTAAACTGAACTAAACTATCTTTGTTTTCCAGATATGCCGCCTGACCTGTTGAGTTACTCCAACACTTTGTGTTACGTTTGTAAAGTCCCGATACGCAATTGTAAAAAGGTTAAATCTCAAGGGGAAAAAAAGTTGTACCCTCTTAAGCTTCTTGTTGGAGCTTCCACACAAAATGCCAACACAAATTGTATCGCTGGTTTAAATCTGTTGGCTTTATTTAACTAATTTGTTGCGAGATTATTAGCATGGCAACTGCGCACACCACAAAGTGCTTTTAAAGCTCTAATTTCAATAACGCATTAATTACTTAATTGATCACCAGCGCTTAGCAGAATCGTTTTTCCACACATTTTCATCTGCATGGAAAATTATGTAGATTTACGAATACATTTTACAACCTGTCATTTAGCTGTAAATCACACTAAACTGATGGACACAACATTAAGAGGCTCTTCGGTCATTCTTATCATTCCCTCTATATCAATAGTTTAATATTGCTTTGGAGCTCCTGAGAACCGGGTTCGATCCCGACTACGGGTGCTGTCTGTACGAAGTTTGTACCTTCACCCCCCCGACCTGCGTGGGTTTTCTCAGAGATCATCGGTTTCCATCCACACTCCAAAGACGTACAGGTTTGTAGATTAATTGGCTTGGTACAAATGCCTGTTTCCGTGCTGTATCTCTAAACTAAACTACACTTTATTTGTCACATAGAAACATATAAAATTATAAAAGGACTGGACAAGATAGATGCAGGTAAAATGTTCCCAATGTTGGGCGAGTCCAGAACCAGGGGCCACAGTCTTAGAATAAAGGGGAAGCCATTTAAGACTGAGGTGAGAAAAAACTTTTTCACCCAGAGAGTTGTGAATTTGTGGAATTCCCTGCCACAGAGGGCAGTGGAGGCCAAGTCACTGGATGGATTTAAGAGAGCGTTAGATAGAGCTCTAGGGGCTAGTGGAATCAAGGGATATGGGGAGAAGGCAGGCACGGGTTATTGATTGGGGACGATCAGCCATGATCCCAATGAATGGCGATGGTGGCTTGTAGGGCCGAATGGCCTCCTACTGCACCTATTTTCTATGTTTCTATGTTTCTATATGCAACTGCACAGTGAAATTATTTTTTCATATATTACACATGCGGGCGCCGCCATTTTTAGCGCCGTTATTCAAAGCCCAAAGTCGGGTGGGCCCGCGCGCTCGATGTACTAGAGCAGTTCCCGTGAAACGACGTCCCTCTCCTCACCTCTCCTCTCCTCGTCTGACCATCTTTGTGACCCGGGAACACCTCCTGCAGCCGACCTTGAAGGCACTGTAGGCATTACCCCGGTTCACCCTCGCTCCTCGCGCCCGATGTCTCCAGCGGTTCCCTCCCGGTTACGCCGACCGACCGACGAGCCTTCGAGCAGGTTCCCGATCCCACCAACAGACCTTGACCTTCCAGCAGAACTGGAAATCATTTGGGGTTTCAGGTTGGTGTCGGAGAACGATTCATTTGCCATTACACCCAATAAGAAGAAAGTAAGAGAATACAAACAGGACCTACACAGTGAATGGTAGGTCTCCGGAGAGTGTTCTTGAGCAGAGAGATCTAGAAGTGAAGGTACATACTGTGGTTCCTTGAGTTGCAGGTAGATAGGGTGGTCAAATAAACTTTTGGCACATTGGCCTTCATCAGTCAGAGAATAGAGTATAGAGGTTGGGAGGCTATGGTGCAGTTGGATAAGACATTGGTGAGGCCATATTTTTAGAGCATAGAAACATAGAAACATAGAAAATAGGTGCAGGAGTAGCCCATTCGGCCCTTCGAGCCTGCACCGCCATTCAATATGATCATGGCTGATCATCCAACTCAGTATCCTGTACCTGCCTTCTCTCCATACCCCCTGATCTCTTTAGCCACAAGGGCCACATCTAACTCCCTCTTAAATATAGCCAATGAACTGGCCTCAACTACCTTCTGTGGCAGAGAGTTCCAGAGATTCACCACTCTCTGTGTGAAAAATGTTTTCCTCATCTCGGTCCTAAAAGACTTCCCCCTTATCCTTAAACTGTGACCCCTTGTCCTGGACTTCCCCAACATCGGGAATAATCTTCCTGCATCTAGCCTGTCCAACCCCTTAAGAATTTTGTAACTTTCTATAAGATCCCCCCTCAATCTTCAAAATTCTAGCGAGTACAAGCCGAGTCTATCCAGTCTTTCTTCATATGAAAGTCCTGCCATCCCAGGAATCAGTCTGGTGAACCTTCGGCCCGAAACGTTGCCTATTTCCTTCGCTCCATAGATGCTGCTGCACCCGCTGAGTTTCTCCAGCATTTTTGTCTACCATGAATAGAAAAGGTTAAGCGCGATATGGGCCATATGTAGATAGGTGGGACTAGTGTGGTTGGGACATGTTGGCTGGTGTGGGCAAGATGGGCTGAAGGGTCTGTTTCCACACTACATGACCCCATGATTATGACTTTAGGACATTTGAAAATTAATCTGCCTTGTTAGATGGTGAAGGGCGAACACCAATAACCTTCTATTTACCCAGTCACATTACATAGACATAGACATAGAAAATAGGTGCAGGAGGAGGCCATTCGGCCCTTCGAGCCAGCACCGCCATGCATTGTGATCATGGCTGATCGTCCCCTATCAATAACCCGTGCCTGCCTTCTCCCCATATCCCTTGACTCCACTGCACAAAGTAAAGTGCACTTTCAACAGTGGCAATGTCAGTATTAGCTTAGCACATGTAAGTTGGCATAGTATGGTGGGGCAGAACAGCACCAAGTAAAACTAATTCGTCCCGATATCCACTTCACAAAGACTTGTCAGCCATGGATTCTCCAAAGATGTATTATCCGTCAATGTAATAATGGGAATAATATGTTCTATGCATTGATGGAACATGGTTCATCTGATAGATGGCAATGAGACAGGATGATATGTTCTGTTGTAATGTATAATGGCATTGTCAATACAATCAGAATGAGTTCCTCTGATATAAATTTATTGCAGAGTGAATGTAAAGATATTAAAACGAAGCATCAATCATTTCATACAAGCAGGATGGGACGTGTTTATTTAAGGTGTGCTGTCTAGTGAACTCCACAGGTGATGCCTTTGCATCTTGTAATAGGATAGATGTTACTGTCATTCTTGTTAATTGGTTCAATGATACTGTATAGTCACATGTATACCTAAGTACAGTGTTTAGTTTAGTTTCAGATAGGCACAAAATGCTGGAGTATCTCAGCGGGTGAGTCAGGCAGCATCTCTGGGGAAAAGGAATGGGTGACGTTTCAGGTCGAGACCCTTCTTCAGACCGAGAGTCAGGGGAGAGGGATCCTAGAGATATACGGAAGGTTAAGGTGTAAAAATGACAGATCAAAGCAGACGATGATCACTGAAATGTAGAAGAGTACATTGTTAGCTGAGGGGAAGGTGACAAGGAGGCATTCAATCAGGAGAAACTAGTCGGAGAACTAGGCTGGGGCAGGAACGGAGATACAGGGAAAGCAAGGGTTACTGACCTTTCTGTCCTGGGCCTCCTCCATTGTCAGAGTGAGGCCCAGCACAAATTGGAGGAACACCACCTCATATTTCGCTTGGTTAGAGAAATGAATGTTCATAGCACTGGGGTGTAAGCTGCCCAAGCGAAATATGAGGTGATGTTCCTCCAATTTGCACTGGGCCTCACTCTGACAATGGAGGAGGCCCTGGACTGAAAGGTCAGTGTGAGGTCAGTATGAGTATATTTAGTTTAGTTTAGAGATACGACGCGGAAACAGGCCCTTCGTCCCACCGAGTCCGCGCCGACCAGCCATACCTGCACACTAGCACTATCCTGCACACTAGACAGTTTACATACATAGAAACATTGAAAATAGGTGCAGGAGGCCATTCGGTCCTTCGAGCCAGCACCGCCATTCATTGTGATCATGGCTGATCGTCCCCTATCAATAACCCGTGCCTGCCTTCTCCCCATATCCCTTGACTCCACTAGCCCCTAGAGCTCTATCTAACTCTCTCGTGAATCCATCCAGTGACTTGGCCTCCACTGCCCTCTGTGGCAGGGAATTCCATAAATTTACAACTCTCTGGGTGACAAAGTTTTTTCTCACCTCAGTCTTAAATGACCTCCCCTTTATTCTAAGACTGTGGCCCCTGGTTCTGGACTCGCCCAACATTGGGAACATTTTTCCTGCATCTAGCTTGTCCAGTTCTTTTATAATTTTATATGTTTCTATAAGATCTCCCCCTCATCCTTCTAAACTCCAGTGAATACAAGCCTAGTCTTTTCAATCTTTCCTCATATGACAGTCCTGCCATTCCAGGGATCAATCTCGTGAACCTACGCTGCACTGCCTCAATCACAAGGATGTCCTTCCTCAAATTAGGAGACCAAAACTGTACACAATACTCCAGATGTGGTCTCACCAGAGCCCTATACAACTGCAGAAGTAGCTCTTTACTCCTATACTGAAACCCTCTTGTTATTTTACAATTTTACAAAGCCAATTAAGCTACAAACCTGTACGTCTTTGGAATGTGGAAGGAAACCAAAAATCTCGGAGAAAACCCACACGGGTCACGGGGAGAAAGTACGAACTACATACAGACAAGTACCCATAGTCAGGATCGAACCCGAGTCACTGGCGCTGTGAGGCAGCAATTCTACAACTGCACCACCGTGCCGCTCTCTGAAGTCTAAAGTATAAAGTCAGAGTGGACAGGAAGGACTGTTGTACAAGATCTATACACCAATTGCAGACAGGAAGAAGTGTGGTACCCATTTTCTCCCTTGCATGCAAAGTACTGACAACTTAGAAAACATTTCGAGCAACCTTGTGCAAGAGATCACCGTCTGCAAGCACACCGCCGTAACCTTGGCAACTCCTTCACCATGGCTACCCTTAAGTGCCCTGGAGCTCAGCTGTACAAAGCAAACCTCAGTGGAACCACGAGCAAACGATTGGTAAAACACGCAGCAACCTTCAGTAAGTCAACTGCCATGCAAAACAAAAGCATCTCGTCTCACATACTGGAGACAACACTCATCAAAAAGCATGGCACTACCCACCTCATCCAGAAATCTTTAATATGTAGCTTAACATATTAATATGTAGCTTGACATTTTACGGAAGGGTAAGGTGTAAAAACTACAGATCAAAGCAGATGATGATCAAGGAAATGTAGAATAGTACATTGTTAGCTGAGGGGAAGGTGACAACAAGGCATTCAGTTAGTAGTATTTAATCAGGAGGACAGTGAAACTAGTTGACAAACTAGGATGGAGCAGGAATGAAGAGAGAGGGGAAGCAAGGGTTACTTGAAGTTAGAGAAATCAATATTCATACCGTTGGGGTGTAAGCTGCCCAAGCCAAATATGAGGTGCTGTTCATCCAATTTGCGTTGAGACTCACTCTAGCAGTGGAGGAGGCCCAGTGGAGGAGGCCCAGTGGAGGAGGCCCATTTCCACTCTAACAGTGGAAATGGCTTCTTCTTCTTGCGTATGGCGTGCACAGCCTAAAGTTGTAGGACAACTTGTTCTATTTGATCTTATTTGATTGTGCGCGCCAGGTTGATTGCATTTGTCAAAACAGGGCGGACCACGTGAAGGTTGCAATCTCCCACCCCAATGGAAATGGCTGAAGCATCCCTAAAAACATTATAAACAATAGACAATAGGTGCAGGAGTAGGCCATTCGGCCCTTCGAGCCAGCACCGCCATTCAATGTGATCGTGGCTGATCAACCACAATCAGTACCACGTTCCTGCCTTCTCCCCATATCCGCTGACTCTGCTATTTTTAAGAGCCCTATCTAGCTCTCTCTTGAAAGTATCCAGAGAACTTATCTGGCCAGGATGCGTATTACTTACAAGGGAGTTTCAAAAACATTTACTAATTCGGTAGCATCTCTTAAATATACTCAAGAAATCGTGGCAGAACTCACAGCGTAGGAAAAGAAAATTAATCACGGCACCAGTACGTTATGAACAAACTAACTTGCTTATTCCCTCAAAGAGAATATTAGAGGAAAAGAGAAATAACACCAATCTTTAAAAATTATTAAATGCAACAGCTTTTCCACGAGAAGTGTCTAGACATTATTATCTCCCCTTGGACATTGTGGAATCCAATTCAAGGACACTTTGTGTTCAAACGGGGAAAGACTGATAAACATGGGAGTGACGATCTGCTGAGCTGAACGGGGAAAACATTACAAGGACAAGTGTCGCTTTACGATTTTACATAGTTTCACAAAATATAGAGAATTAATAATAATTAATAACTAACAATACTAATATAGAAATAGTAATGGAAACTAACTTGAGGTATATAATGGTAAAAATTGTAAAAATGCGTTGCCTGATATATAACGCAGACAACTGTAATCTTATGTGTTTCGCAGCTTGAGTGGGGAGGGGAGGAGACTCAGGCACCTGGCATAATTCCAGGAGCCTGACTCTGGTTAACCCTTTCAGCGAACAGCTCACTATTAACAAAGCTAAAACCGATTGTAAATAGTTAATAGATAAAGAGTGAGGAATATAGGTAATTGAATATATGATTAGATTTGATAAGTCGGAATGAAACATATATATATAGTGTAACTGGGTGAAATAGAACTAATTTGGAAATGGTATCGACCCCCTAGGTTTAGGGTAATAAAGGCAGTGGGGCTAACTTCATAACATTTACACCGGAAGCGGTATGTCGAAACCCACGGACGAGTGGGACACTCACTACAGTGTCGAATACTCAGACACTGTAAATTTACTTGTTCTATTTTTTTTTTTTATCACAATATGTCACATCTATGTGCTTTTTTTTCAAGGAAAATCGCGGAAGGGAGCTACCAAAGAAGTCTATAATATAAACGCCCCCCAAATAACCAGAGTCCTGAGGTATGGACGCACCGCAATAAATAAGGTCATTAAAAATGGTAAAAATGCATGACGACAATCAAAAGAAAATGGGAGGAATCACACTATGTAGTTGGAATATAAGGGGTATTAATGAACCTATTAAAAGGGGCAAGATACTAGCTCAGTTGAAATCATACAACACGGACATTTCGTTTCTACAAGAAACGCATCTTAAACACCAAGATCAGACGAGACTGAGGGCGAACTGGATAGGCCAAACATTTCACTCTTCATTCACTTCCAAATCTAGAGGCACTGCAATCATTATTCGTAAAGGAATACCATTTAAATTAAAGAATATTATATCAGATAAGGAAGGGAGATATCTTATAGTAACAGGAGAGATCAATACTACGCCAATTACGCTGGTAAACATTTATGCGCCCAATTTTGATAATCCTCAATTTTTAAATAAAATTTTGAATATAATTGCAGAATTTAATTATCAAAATGATATAATTGGAGGAGACTTCAACTGTGTTTTAGACCCTTATCTAGATAAATCGATGCAAATACAAAGAGGTAATATGAAATCTAAAACCAGTGAACTCTTACATACATATATAAAAAACACAAATATAGCAGACGTTTGGAGGATTGCAAACCCGACGGGAAGGGATTATTCGTTTTATGCAACGGTACATAAAACATACTCACGTATAGACTATTTCCTAGTGGATACAAAATTAATTCCGCATACTATGAACCCTAAATACCACATCAATGCGATCTCAGACCACTCTCCGTTAACTTTTGTTTTAAAATTAGAAGGAATGTTTATGAATAAATCGTTCTGGAGGTTTAACTCGTAAATTTTAAAAGACCCACAAGGGAGTATATATCTAAAAAAACAGATGGACCTATTTTTTGAGATAAATGATACACCAGATATATCCCCCACGCTATTATGGGAATCCTTCAAAGCATTTATTAGAGGAGTCATTATTTCATTTCAAGCTTTTCAAAATAAAAAGAATAAGAATGAACAAAGACATTTAGAAGAACAAATAAAACAATTAGATACAGATAATGCTAAAGATCCAACTATGGATAAACATAATAAAATTCTACTATTGAAATTCAAGCTAAACAAATTATTGTCAGAGAAAGTTATAACACTATTTCAAATTACAAAACAAGAACATTTTGAATTCGGGGACAAACCCCACAAACTTCTAGCACGCCAATTGAAAAAACGGGAAAAAGAGAATGCAATACTAACGATTAAATCAGATAGAGGGGAATTATTAACACTACCCAAGGATATCAATAAAAGATTTGCTCAATTTTACCAGAATCTATATACATCTAAAACGTCAATAGACAATAATAAAGTCTCAGAATTTCTGGATAATTGTAATCTCCCTCAATTAGAACTGAGGGAACAAGAGGAACTGGGAGCACAAATTACTTCTAAGGAGATAGGAGACACAATAAACACACTTAAGAATGGAAAAACACCAGGACCAGACGGATTCAGTAACGAATTCTATAAATCCTTTTACGACATAGTTACTCCACGCTTACAGATGCTTTTAAAGAGCAAAGATTACCTGAAACATTAGCAGAATCAACGATCACACTAATACTTAAAAAAGATAAAAATATAGAAGAACCAGGATCATATAGAGCTATTGCTCTGTTAAATACGGATCAAAAAATAATAGCGAAAACACTAGCTAGAAGACTAAGCAGGTATGTTAGTAGATTAATAAATGAGGATCAAACAGGATTTATACCTAAGAGACACTCATTCAATAATTTGAGACGCTTGCTTAACATAATGCACTCACATAAATCTCATGACCAAGAGTTATCTATCATCTCACTGGACGCAGAAAAAGCGTTTGATCAAGTAGTATGGGATTATATGATTAAAGTATTGCAAAAATTCCAAATGGGAGAGAAATTCATCGCATGGATAAAATTATTATATAACAAACCCACGGCTAGAATACTAACTAATAATATACTATCCACGAAATTTGAATTATCAAGGGGTAATAGACAAGGATGTTCACTATCACCGCTGTTATTTGCTTTGGTAATTGAACCCCTTGCTGAAAAAATAAGAACACACCCGGATATTTATGGTTATAATACAAAATACTCAAATAACATAATATCTTATACGCCGATGATGTACTACTGTACATCACAAAACCACAAATTAGTATACCAAACATATTAAATTTAATTGAGGACTTGGATCCTTCTCAGGATATAGAATAAATTGGAACAAAAGTGAAATTATGTCGATAAAACCAAAAGACTCAACACACCTCCAGAAATTCCCCTTTAAAATAGCCACAGAAAAATTCAAATATTTGGGAATTGAAATTACTAGAAACTACCATGATATGTTTAAAGCCAATTATAATCCCTTACTTAAGAAACTAAATAATTTGATTAAATTCTGGAAAACACTTCCGATGTCCCTAATAGGCAGAATAAACGCTATAAAAATGATCTTTCTACCACAAATCCTATACCTATTTCAATCAATACCTATATATCTCCCAAAAAAGTTTTTCAAAAAATTGGATTCAGACATTACAAATTTTATATGGGATTATAAATCCCATAGAATACAAAGAGCACACCTTAATAAACGAAAAGAGCTGGGTGGTCTAGCGCTCCCTAACTTTATGTATTATAATTGGGCAGTAAATATTAAAAATATGATTCACCTGCTGGACAATTCTGCCCAGCAGGTGGACTGGATTGTAATGGAAAGAGAGGACTGCTCTCCGTGTGATATAGGAGCGACTCTCCTCTCACCAATACATCTGAGTAACAAAAATTATAATAAAAATCCAATTATACATAGCACAATTAGAACATGGAAACAAATAAAACAGAATCTAAAATTAAGAAACCTATCTCTTTTAATACCAATAGTTAATAATCCATCGTTTAAACCATCAATTATAGACAAATCATTTATACAATGGGAAAGAATGGGAATCAAAACGCTCGGAGATCTGTATGAATTGGGAAAATTACTATCATTTCAACAACTACAACTGAAATATAATTTGAAAAATAATCAATATTTTAAATATCTTCAAATTCGTGATTATCTGAAAAAATACACAAAAGACTATCATAATATGCCTACAGACTTACTGGATGAAGCAATGAAGACAAAGGCGGAATCAGCGAATCTAATATCGTACCTATATAACATCATCTTAAACATAGAAATACCCACAACAGATGGAATTAGAAGAGACTGGGAACAAGAATTAGCTATAAAAATTTCAAAAGAGAGCTGGGATAATGTTCCTTTGTTCCATAAATGTTCGATCAACGTACGACATACTCTCATCCAATTCAAAACATTACATAGACTATATTATTCAAAAACTAAAATAAATAAACTCTTCCCTAATGTCTCACCCATCTGTGATAAATGTCTGTGTCAAGAAGCTACCATAGCGCATTCTTTCGTTTTTTGTACAAAAATACAAAAATTCTGGAATGAAATATTTGACATCTTTACAAAATTAATTAAAATAAAACTGGTACCAAAACCAGAATGGATTATTTTTGGAATATCGGAAGGTAACCCTGAACTAAACGTGTTTCAGAAGAATTTACTCAATTACGGGCTAATAATGGGAAAAAAGCTTATACTTAAATTCTGGAAAAATGCGCCCACACCAAGAATAAAAATGTGGATATCAGATATGTTTGAAACACTACATCTGGAAGAGATGAGATTCCTCTTAGCAGGCAAAGCAGACCACTTCCAAAAGACGTGGTGTACGTTTTTGGAACTATTACAAGCATGAGGTGCAATAGTAATTTAAAAAACAAATAAATAAATAAATAGATAAATAAATGGTACCAGGATCTGGCAACGGGGGGTAAAACAACAAAAACAGACTTGGTTGGTAGTTCCCTTTCTGCGGAGTTTAATGTTATAATAGAGCGATTGTTTCTCCTTTCTTTTTCCTTCTTTTCTAGGGTCTACTTTCTTTCTTTCTTTACTTCCTTCTCTAACTTCTTTTCTAAGGGGCTTTATTTTCTCAACACTCTCCTGCACCTTCACGACTCTTGCGCACTTTCCTTACTTTCTTTACTTCTATCTTTTTCTTAAAGCTTAAAAAATGAAGCGGTACAAAAAAATGTATTAAGACATATGTGTTGTGTATAAAATAATTTAAAAATAAATAAAATAAATTTTTTTAAAAATAATTTTAAAAAATTTTAAAAAAAGAAAAGAAAGTATCCAGAGAACCGGCCTCCACCGCCCTCTGAGGCAGAGAATTCCACAGACTCACCACTCTCTGTGTGAAAAAGTATTTCCTCATCTCCGTTCTAAATGGCTTACCCCTTATTCTTAAACTGTGGCTCCTGGTTCTAGACTCCCCCAACATCGAGAACAATATCACAGCATCTTTTCTTGGAGGAAGGGTCACCTACTCCTTCCCTCCAGAGATGCTGCCGGTCCCGCTAAGTTACTCCAGCTTTTTGTGTCCATCAAGGGATAAATTCCGTTACATGTTGTTTACGTTCCATTGTTTCCACTGATGTCATTGTTTGTGGAACATACTTGTAATAATTAGTACATAACGTAAGGCTGTGGTATAGAGACACTAGGGGGAAACACCCATTTTGTTTCAATAGACAATAGACAATAGGTGCAGGAGTAGGCCATTCGGCCCTTCGAGCCAGCACCGCCATTCAATGTGATGGTTTAACATCACAATGAACCATCGCTGAACCATCCTACCAACAACTAGAGGCCAGTCCTGAACTTCTCATTGAAGACCCACGGACTAACTTTGATCAGACTTTACCAGACCTTATCTTGTATGGAACATTATTCACGTTATTCCCTTTATCATGTATCCGACCTGTCTGATTGTGTCTATCTTTGGTTTAAACCAGCATCTGCAGTTCCTTGCCTCCATGGCCAGAGTGAGTCCCACCCCAAATTGGAGGAGCAGCACCTCATATTTCACTTGGGTAGTTTACACCCCAGCGGTATGAACATTGACTTCTCCAATTTCAGGTAGTCCCTGCTTTCTCCCTCTTTCCCCTCCCCTCCCCAGTTCTCCCACAGCCCACTGTCTCTGCGTCTTCCTTTCTTCTTCCCGCCCCCACCCCCCACCCCCACATCAGTCTGAAGAAGGGTCTTGACCCAAAACGTCGCCTATTCCTTTGTTCCATAGATGCTGCCTCACCCGCTGAGTTTCTCCAGCATTTTTATCTACCTTCGATTTTTCCAGCATCTGCAGTTCCTTCTTGAACATCTTTTCTTTATATTCTGTTTGTCATATAAATTACAGCGGCATGGTGGCACAGCGGTAGAGTTGCTGCCTTACAGCACCAGACAACCAGGTTCCATCCCGACTACGTGTGCTGTCCCTACGGAGCTTGTACGTTCTCCCTGTGACCTGCGTGGGTTTTCTCCGGGTGCTCCAGTTCACGGACAAAAGCATGAGTCTTTCAACCAGAGTAAGGGAATCAAGACCTAGGGGATATAGGTTTAAGGTGAGGGGGGGAAAGGGTTTTAATAGGAACCTGAGAAGCAGATTTTTCACACAAACGAGCTGCCAGAGGAAGTAGTTGAGGCAGGGACTATCGCAATATTTTAAAAGCATTTGGATAAGTGCATGAGCAGTACACGTTTGGAGGGATTTGGGCCAAACGCAAGCAGGTGGGACTAGTGTAGATGGGGCATGTTGGACAGCATGGGCGAGTTGTGCCGAAGGGCCTGTTTCCACACTATATGACCCTATGACTATCTGCAAACTTAATAGTACTTATTAATAGCTTGCTGCCTCCTAACCAGCTTCAGGCTAATAGTGAGCTATGCTGCACGCTGACCTGGGTGATTAATCTATATGTTAAACAATACATTTCCACAACATAATAAATCATTTGCAATTAACATTGGGAACTGGAGCAGCTCAGAGGGTCAGGTGGTATCTCAGAAGAACATGGATGGATGACATCTCGGGACGGGACCCTTCTTAAGACTTCAGGTAGGCTGAGGGAGGGTCCTAACCCGAAACGTCACTTATCCATGTTCTCCTGGGATGCTGCCTGACCCGCTGAGCTACTCCAGCACTTTGTGTCTTCTTTCGTAAACCAGTACTTTGAGCTCCACCGCGTGGCGTGGACTTAACATCGGAGCTGATCCCTTGTCTGGGACCGCTCCAACCTGCGGACTTTACCATCATGAGCAGCCGTCTTGGGAGTGGCTAGTCGGGAGCTCCAACGACTCAGAGGTTCGACCAGCCCCGACGTGGGGTCCGATCGTCGGCGCGGGGGAGCTGACAACCCCCCCGATGCAGGAGCTGATCGCCCCGATGCAGAGGGCCCAAACGCCGCCGGCTACGGGAGTCAAGATCCTCCCGTCAACGGAGGGCTCGAGGCCTCCGACTGCGGGAGAGCAAAGAAGGGAAGAGATTTTTTTAAAATTTCGCCTTCCATCACAGTGAGGAATGTGGAGGAGTCATTGTGGTGGATGTTTATATTAAAAAGTATTTTGTGTGTTCCGTTGCTTTTTATTTGTATGACTGACTTTACAAATGAAATTCCTCATTTGTTTCAAAACATACTTGGCTAATAAAGTATTATTGCGATTGTGATTGTATCTGCAGTTCCCCATTTCTGCTACGAACATTCACTGTTTGAATGTGACTCACATCTTCCCATTTATCTTTTCCATGCTGTTTTTATCACCTCCCTTTGCTGCACCTTTTTTTTTTTAATAGTTCAAAACCAGTAGAGAATCTAGGAAAGAAAAGAAAAGCAAAAAAACGTTGAGAAACTCCAACTAAATAAAAAACATTCA
The DNA here is from genome assembly GCF_010909765.2 of Amblyraja radiata. NCBI lineage: Eukaryota > Metazoa > Chordata > Chondrichthyes > Rajiformes > Rajidae > Amblyraja > Amblyraja radiata. Next base: position 106,347,458 of record NC_045960.1, read on the forward strand.
ATAAATAAAAAGCCCAATGTAGCTTGGAGTTTGCTAAATCTCCAAATTAACTGACAGGACATCAATGTTTGAAAATAGTTTTAAAATGCTAGGTAATTGATCTGGAGCAATGCATCTGCAAAACAATATGAAGACTATAATGCTACAAGCTTACCCTCTGGTATCTTGTACATCAGTGATTCCCAACCTGGGGCCATATGGTAAATTTCAGGGGGACCACAGAAAAATGTTGGGATTTAGGGGGCCACAGGTTCAATGAAGGGGGCGACAGAGCTACCACCCTGTTGCCTCCTAAATTTCAGTTCTAATAAATTTAAATATATGTAGTTGAAATATTTTTGATGTTTGTGGAATGGAATAAAAGAGCATATATGTGCAATTAATAGACACTGATATTTCTATGGAAGGTATTATAATATTGAAGTACTTTTTTTCCGCTAATAATGTCAGGGGGAGCCACAGAAAAATTAAAAGATCCCAAGGGGGCCATGAGCTAAAAAAGGTTGGGAACCACTGTTGTACATCATATGGAACAGCATTATACAACTAAATCATTCTCAATCAACATCTGAAACAGAGCTCCTGAGCTCTTTGCCTTTGGGCATTGACTGCACCTTTTAAACTAGCGTCGACTGTAAGTAAATTAAAGAATGCATGACTCAGATGCCGGTTTTAGTGTAGTTTAGTTTAGTTTAGAGATACAGCGTGGAAACAAGTCCTTCGGCTCACCTAGTCCACGCTGACCAGCGATCCCCGGACACTAACACTATCCCACACACGTGAGGGACAATTTTACAGTTACACCAGGCCAATTAACCTACAAACCTGCACGTCTTTGGACTGTGGGAGGAAACCGAAGACCGCGGAGAAAACCCACGCAGGTCACGGGGAGAACGGACAAACTCCGTACAAACAGCGCCCGTAGTCAGGATCGAGCCCGGGTCTTTGACGCTTTGAGGCAGCAACTCTACCGCTGCGCCACTATGAAAGGTACATGCATAAGAACTTATTGACATAAGAATACGAGCAGAAGATGGTCATTCAATCATTTATGATTGATCTGCCACTGGTTAGGTCGGGGGGAGTTCCCCCCCCCCGCCACGGGTACCATGTAATCCTGTGCTACCTGCTCCATGGTCGGATAGTCGGCGACTAAACCGTCTCCCCCACCTGGTTTTCCAGGTGAGGAGGGGGCTGTGGACCCCCAGCAGGACCAAAAACAAGACCTGTCAAAGGGCGGATGAGCTCCTAGCGAGCCAACGGCCATCCACACTTCAGTAGAAGTTGCGATTACTGAGCATTGTAAGGCACTGTGCCCGTTGATGTTTTCATCGATGATGAAGATGAAGATGATGGTGATGGTGATGGTGATGGTGATGGTGATGGTGATGGTGATGGTGATGGCGATGGCGGTGGCGGTGGCGGTGGCGGTGGCGGTGGCGGTGGCGGTGGCGGTGGCGGTGGCGGTGGCGGTGGCGGTGGCGGTGGCGGTGGCGGTGGCGGTGGCGGTGGCGGTGGCGGTGGCGGTGGCGGTGACGGTGACGGTGACGGTGACGGTGACGGTGACGGTGACGGTGACGATGACGATGACGATGATGATGACGGTGACGGTGACGGTGACGGTGACGGTGACGGTGACGGTGACGATGACGATGACGATGATGATGATGATGATGATGATGGTCCCAGCACTGAGCCTTGCGGTACCCCACTAGTCACTGCCCGCCATTGTGAAAAGGACCCGTTTACTCCTACTCTTTGCTTCCTGTTTGCCAGCCAGTTCTCTATCCACATCAATACTGAACCCCCAATGCCATGTGCTTTAAGTTTGTATACTAATCTCTTATGTGGGACCTTGTCGAAAGCCTTCTGGAAGTCCAGATACACCACATCCACTGGTTCTCCCCTATCCACGCTACTAGTTACATCCTCGAAAAATTCTATAAGATTCGTCAGACATGATTTACCTTTTGTAAATCCATGCTGACTTTGTCCAATGATTTCACCACTTTCCAAATGTGCTGCTATCCCATCTTTAATAACTGACTATAGCAGTTTCCCCACTACCGATGTTAGACTAACTGGTCTGTAATTCCCCGTTTTCTCTCCCCCTCCCTTCTTAAAAAGTGGGGATACGTTTGCTACCCGCCAATCCTCAGGAACTACTCCAGAATCTAAAGAGTTTTGAAAGATTATTACTAATGCATCCACTATTTCTGGAGCTACTTCCTTAAGTACTCTGGGATGCAGCCTATCTGGCCCTGGGGATTTATCGGCCTTTAATCCATTCAATTTACCCAACACCACTTCCCGACTAACCTGGATTTCACTCAATTCCTCCAACTCCTTTGACCCGCGGTCCCCTGCTATTTCCGGCAGGTTATTTATGTCTCCTTAGTGAAGACGGAACCAAAGTAGTTATTCAATTGGTCCGCCATATCCTTGTTCCCCATGATCAACTCACCTGTTTCTGACTGCAAGGGACCTACATTTGTTTTAACTAATCTCTTTCTTTTCACATATCTATAAAAACTTTTGCAGTCAGTTTTTTATGTTCCCTGACAGTTTTCTTTCATAATCTATTTTTCCTTTCCTAATTAAGCCCTTTGTCCTCCTCTGCTGGTCTCTGAATTTCTCCCAGTCCTCCGGTATGCTGCTTTTTCTGGCTAATTTGTACGCATCATCCTTCGATTTGATACTATCCCTGATTTCCCTTGTTATCCACGGATGCACTACCTTCCCTGATTTATTCTTTTGCCAAACTGGGATGAACAATTGTTGTAGTTCATCCATGCAGTCTTTAAATGCCTTCCATTGCATATCCACCGTCAACCCTTTTAGAATTAATTGCCAGTCAATCTTGGCCAATTCACGTCTCATACCCTCAAAGTTACCTTTCTTTAAGTTCAGAACCGTTGTTTCTGAATTAACAATGTCACTCTCCATCCTAATGAAGAACTCAACCATATTATGGTCACTCTTGCCCAAGGGGGCACGTACAACAAGACTGCTAACTAACCCTTCCTCATTACTCAATACCCAGTCTAAAATAGCCTGCTCTCTCGTTGGTTCCTCTACATGTTGATTTTGATAACTATCCCGCATACATTCCAAGAAATCCTCTTCCTCAGCACCCCTACCAATTTGATTCACCCAATCTATATGTAGATTGAAGTCACCCATTATAACGGTTTTGCCTTTGTCGCACGCATTTCTAATTTCCTGTTTGATACCATCTCCAACTTCACTACTACTGTTAGGTGGCCTGTACACAACACCCACCAGCATTTTCTGCCCCTTAGTGTTTCGCAGCTCTACCCATACCAATTCCACATCCTCCAAACTAATGTCCTTCCTTTCCATTGCGTTAATCTCCTCTCTAACCAGCAACGCTACCCCACCTCCTTTTCCTTTCTCTCTATCCCTCCTGAATATTGAATATCCCTGGATGTTCAGCTCCCAGCCTTGGTCACCCTGGAGCCATGTCTCCGTGATCCCAACTATATCATAATCATTAATGGCTATCTGCACGTTCAACTCATCCACCTTATTACGAATACTCCTTGCATTGAGACACAAAGCCTTCAGGCTTGTTTTTACAACGCTCTTACCCCTTATACAATTATGTTGAAAAGTGGCCCTTTTTGATTTTTGCCCTAGTTTTGTCTGCCTGCCACTTTTACTTTTCACCTTGCTACCTATTGTTTCTATCCTCATTTTACACCCCCCTGCCTCTCTGCTCTTGTACCCATCCCCCTGCCACATTAGTTTAAATCCTCCCCGACAGCACTAGCAAACACTCCCCCAAGGACGTGTTCAAAAGGGAACTGCAGATGCTGGAATATCGAAGGTACACAAAATTGCTGGAGGAACTCAGCGGGTGCAGCAGCATCTATGGAGCGAAGGAAATAGGCGACGTTTCGGGCCGAAACCCTTCCCCAAGGACATTGGTTCCATTCCAGCCCAGGTGCAGACCGTCCTGTTTGTACTGGTCCCACCTCCCCCAGAACTGGTTCCAATGCCCTAAAAATTTGAATCCCTCCCCCTTGCACCATTTTTCAAGCCACGTATTCATCTGAAATATCCTCCTATTTCTACTCTGACTGGCCCGTGGTACTGGTAGTAATCCAGAGATTATTACCTTTGAGGTCCTACTTTTAAGTTTATCCAATGGTTTAATGCAGAGGAGAGTTACATTTCATATGTGTGATGATTTGCATAGCACAGTACTAATCTGCTACCCAATACCCCAACAGCGGTGGAGTTGCCCATTTACAACGCCAGAGACACAGGTTTTCTCCGGGTCCTCTGGTTTCCTCCCACACTCCAAAGACATACAGGCTTGCAGGTAAATTGACTTCTGTAAATTGCAAATCGTCCCTAGTGTGTAAGATAGTGCTAGTGTACAGGGTGATTGCTGGTCGGCGCAGACTTGGTGGGCTGAAGGGTCGATTTCTCCCTCGTTGCTCTCTAGTTGTTGGTAGGATGGTTCAGTTGCCTGATAAGTATCTCTAGACATGCATCTTTAAAGTCAGTCTAAAGCGACGTTTATAAAGTCAAGTCAAGTCAAGTCACATTTATTTATATAGCACATTTAAAAAACAACTCTCGTTGGCCAAAGTGCTTTACATTTGTTATAAGAATAGTATAAACAAACAAACTACATACATATATACATATAGCCCTCGCTCAGAGGACGTCAAGAAAGGCATGGGAGTATAGATAGGTTTTAGATACGTTTTTAGTCTTGAAAGGAGCTCACATTTATCGTTTGTGATAAGTAAGGAGTTTTGAACTGTTTCAGGTTTATATCCCAATGGGCCTGTCCCACTTAGGCAACTCTTTAGGCGACTGCCAGGGACTAGTTTTAATGGAAATCACCTACGACACCTGGTGACAGCCTACAACAACAAATTTGCAGATGACACAAAGCTGGGTGGCAGTGTGAACTGTGAGGTGGATGCTATGAGAATGCAGGGTGACTTGGACAGGTTGGGTGAGTGGGCTGATGCATGGCAGATGCAGTTTAATGTGGATAAATGTGAGCTTATCCACTTTGGTGGCAAAAACAGGAAGGCAGATTATTATCTAAATGGTGTCAAGTAGGGAAAAGTGGAAGTACAACGGGATCTGGGGTTCCTGGTTCATCAGTCACTGAAAGTAGGCATGCAGGTACAGCAGGCAGTGAAGAAAGCGAATGGCATGTTGGCCTTCATAACATGAGGAGTTGAGGATAGGAGCAAAGAGGTCCTTCTGCAGTTGTACAGGGCTCTAGTGAGACCACACCTGGAGTATTGTGTGCAGTTTTGGTCTCCAAACTTGAGGAAGGACATTCTTGCTATTGAGGGAGTGCAGCGTAGGTTTACAAGGTTAATTCCTGGGATGGCGGGACTGTCGTATGTTGATAAATTGGAGTGGGCTAGGCTTGTATACACTGGAATTTAGGATGAGAGGATATCTTATTGAAAATATAAGATTATTAAGGGTTTGGACACACTAGAGGCAGTAAATATGTTCCGATGTTGGGGGAGTCCAGAACCAGGGTCCACAGTTTAAGAATAAGTGGTAAGCCATTTAGAATATGAGTGTGTGCTCTGCCTCAGAGGGCAGTGGAGGCTGGTTCTCTGGATACTTTCAAGAGAGAGTTAGATAGAGCTCTTATGGATAGCGAAATTAAGGGATATGGAGAAAAGGCAGGAACTGGGTACTGATTGTGGATGATCAGCCATGATCACATTGAATGGCGGTGCTGGCTCGAAGGGCCGAATGGCCTAATCCTGCACCTATTGTCTATTGTCTATTGTCGATAGCCCCCGATAGCAAAAATTGTCTCCGCTGTCGCCAAAAAATGTTCAACATGTTGAAAATGTTGCGGTAGTCGCCTAAGTGTGACAGGCCCAGTACTTTTTATCACCAACAAAGTTGGGACAGGGAACGTGTTAAACGGAGGCATAAAATGTGCATTTCGACAGGAATAGACAGCAGGTGTTGTCATTGCTAACCAGTGATCCTGGATCCTGGAAAGAATGAGACTAACAAACCCTTTGCATATTTATTTAAAACATGTTAGTTAAGAGCCCTGGCTCAGGAAAGGCCATCACTATTTATCAAAAGACATTCAACTTTCAAAAGGCAGGCCACACTTCATTAGTGTTATGTATTTGCTTTCCTCACCAATGTTGAACAACATTAGTATTTCACACCATGTCCCCATTCTCCAAGGAGATATTTTACACCTGCTCCCTTCGTTAGGCTTCTCGGGACACGACGGCTTTCTCTAACTACCGCTCTGACTTTGCCATAAAGAAATAGTGGTCCATGGATTAGCTGGAAGTCAACATCGTGAATGATGATGCCATTTGACGTATGATGCATTGTAATGGAGAGCTATTAATATTCTGTTGCTGCCACTGCAGTGCAGAGAGTTAAGATGGTGTTCTACTGCCATCTAAGGACAATGGCTATGTAGACACAAGGAACTGCAGATGCTGGAATCTTGAACAAAAGGAAAAGTGCTGGAGGAACTAAGAGTTTAGTTTAAGTGTAGGAAGGAACAGCAGTTGCTGGTTTACGCCGAAGTTCGACACAAAAAATCTGAAGTAACTCAGCGGGACGGGCGGCATCTCTGGAGAGAAGGAATGGGTGACTTTTCGTGTCGAGACTCTTCTTCAGTCAGAAAGAAGGGTCTTGACCCAAAACGTCACCCATTCCTTCTCTCCAGAGATGCTGCCGGTCCCGCTGAGTTACTCCTGCATTTTGTGTCTATCTTCAATTTTCTTGGCCCCGCTCAGGGAGTAGAAGTGGGGGCGGATCCGGACCGCAACGGCCGTGAGCCCCAGGCCGAGTTCGGTGATCGCTCGCCTGCTTCTGCTGCTGTTGGAGGTGAGACGTTGCGTCGAGCCAGGGTCTTGGGCCTGTCCCAGTTTGGCCGTCAGTTCCGTGACAGGCCGTTGGCGCGTGAAGATTTTCGTTCACTACAAAAATTTCGGAGCCCCGCGCGATGCCGCGCACAACTACATGCCCCTCCGCGCTTCTCAGTGGGACCGGACCCGCGCGGCCACACGATGCCCGTGCGCCTCAACACCACCACGAGGTCGCGTAATCTGCGTGCCAAGGACACGTAAGTGGGACGGGCCCTTAACTCACCTGGTCGAGAAGGGTCTGAAGTAGGGTCTCTACCCGAAACGTCACCCATTCCTTCTCTCTAGAGATGCTGCCTGTCCCGCTGCGTCACTCCAGCATTTTGTGTCTATCTTCGGTGTTTAGTTTAGTTTAGTTTAGAAATAAAGCGTAGAAACAGGCCCTTCGGCCCACGTCGACCAGCGATTCACACACGCTAACAATATCATAGAAACATAGAAAATAGGTGCAGGAGTAGGCCATTCGGCCCTTTGAGCCTGCACCGCCATTCAATATGATCATGGCTGATCATCCAACTCAGTATCCTGTACCTGCCTTCTCTCCATACCCCCTGATCCCTTTAGCCACAAGGGCCACATCTAACTCCCTCTTAAATATAGCCAATGAACTGGCCTCAACTACCTTCTGTGGCAGAGAATTCCACAGATTCACCACTCTCTGTGTGAAAAATGTTTTCCTCATCTTGGTCCTAAAAGATTTCCCCTTTATCCTTAAACTGTGACCCCTTGTTCTGGACTTCCCCAACATCGGGAACAACCTTCCTGCATCTAGCCTGTCCAACCCCTTAAGAATTTTGTAAGTTTCTATAAGATCCCCCCTCAATCTTCTAAATTCTAGCGAGTACAAGCCGAGTCTATCCAGTCTTTCTACATATGAAAGTCCTGACAGTCCTTGAGGGGGTGTTCTCCGTTGCTGCTCCACCGCTGTCTGCCACGTGCGGTCCATGCGCTGGGCCTCTTGGAGCAGGGCCCGGTCCAGCCGAGCCCCAGGCTGCTTCAGGGCCTTCAGTGGCCCTCTCCCCTGTCGAGGCTCTGCTGCTCACCGCTCCCCCCCCCCCCCCCCCCCCCCCCCCCATCCCACTCCATCCACTTTGGGCGGGTGAGACGGGTCTCCAGGTGGGTTCCTGGGCAGCAGCACCGGTCCTCCATCTGCAGTGGGTGGGTCCACGGTTCTCTGGCATGTGGGCCGGGGGGGGGGGGGGGGAGGGCCTGCTTCCTCAGTCCAAGGTGGGCTTGCTGGACCTTTTTGGCAGCTCCTTAGTCTTCTGTTCGGGCCTGTTGGAGGATCTGGCCACGGTTTGCCGGGATCCTAGGAACTCTCCCTCGCTGCGACACCGTGCACCGCCTAGTTTTCTTTTTGTTACCAAAAATAAATTGAATCAATTATTCCAAGAATAATATGTACAATACAAAACATTAGCAACAACCCACCACCATGTTACAAAGTAAAACTAATATTGAAGCTGACTCACAAAAATTAATATCATATTTATATAATAGTATTTTAAATATAGACCTACCATCGACAGAGGTACTTAGAGAAGAGTGGGAACGGGAATTAATGTTAAAATTAAGAAGGTTACATGGGAAAAGTACTTGATATATATTCACAAATGTTCGACTAATGCAAGACATAATCTAATTCAATTAAAAATTTTACATAGATTATATTATTCAAAAACAAGATTGAATAAACTCTATCCAAATATATCCCCCATTAGTGATAAATGTTTATCCCAAAAGGCAACTATAACACACTCTTTTGTTTCCTGCATAAAACTTTATAGATTTTGGAGTGATATTTTTGAAATATTTAAAAAATTATTCAAGATAAGAATGGAACCTAATACTGAAATGATTATATTTGGAGTAATGGAAGATGGGAATAAATTGAACTCATCTCAAAATTTATTTTTTAACTATGGTTTAATAATCGCAAAAAAATTAATACTTAAATTTTGGAAAAATACATCAATACCAACGCTTAAAATGTGGATCGCAAGTATGTTGGACACCGCACATCTTGAGGAAATGCGATACCTCCTAATAGATAAATCAGACCAATTCATAACGAGTTGGTCTCCATTTGTCGTCTTTTTGGAATCATATGGTGCAACACAATTGTAAAAGCTAACTGTTTCAGGACTGGACGAGGGATGGTCAAGATTATAAACAATGATCTCCTTACTTCTTTTTTTATTTCTTACACTCTTTTTCCTATTTTCTTTTCTTCAACTTTCTTCATTCATTCTTCTTTTTTCTTCTTTTTCATGCACTATATATCTCACGTTTTTCTATCCTTTACTATCTAATTTCTTTTTCTTATTCTTATTCTTCTTTATTATAATTAAAAAAAAGAAGAGGTTGTACATAAAATGTATTATGAAAACATATATTAGGCACTTTGATTAGTGCCATATGATTGTACTTACTTCTAATAAAATAAAATTTAAAAAACTTTACTGAGTATTATACAACTATTAGCCCTGTCCCACGGTACGAGTTCATTCAAGAGCTCTCCCAAGTTTAAAAAAAATCAAACTCGTGGTAAGCACGTAGAATGTACGTAGCGGGTACGTCGGAGTTCGGGGACGTCTCTTAGCGGCTCGTAACGTTAACGGCAGGTACTCGGGAAACGCGGTAAGCTCGGGAAGATTTTTCAACGTGTTGAAAAATGTCCACGAGAGCCCCGAGTACCGACGAGCGGCCATTACCGTAAACCTCCGAGTTGGAATCAGGGGAAACTCGGCAGAACTCTTTGAATGAACTCGTACAGTGGGACAGGGCTTTTAATTACAATCCTTGTCGAGGGTACATTCCACCCCCCGCGGTGCCCAGCGGTTCCGGAAATCCCCCAGGGTGCCCGTGGACAGTGCCTAGTCCCTCTCTAGCTCCTAGTTTCATTGCAAATCTCTAAAAACAGCATTGTAAGAGAACTGACGTCACTCTGTACATTTCTGAGGCAACTCGCAACATGAATTGTGTAGGAAGGAACTGCAGATGCTGGACGAACAAAGTATCATCGTTACTTTGTTTGCATATCCTCCATTCATTGTTCTGTATTTCTCGACATCGTCGTCTATATCTCTTGTTTCCCTTTCCCTTGACTTTCAGCCTGAAGAAGGGCCTTGACCCGAAACGTCACCCATTCCTTCTCTCCAGAGACGCTGCCTGTCCCACCGAGTTACTCCAGCTTTTTGTCTCTATCTCCTATGTGTCTACGATGTGCTCAGTGAAGTGCTATCTTCTATTGTGCCTATGAATGCTCAGTTGAATTTCCCAGTCTGTGTGATATGACTCCTCAACAGTAGCCAATGTCATTTGCTGCAAGTTCATCTGATTTCCACCCACATAGAACAGATATAAGCTTCACTGTGCAATCCATTCTACAGTCATCTAATTTCAGTTGCACACACTACATGAAAGGTGAGACTCATTTGCTTATTGTATGAGAGTACATACTATTCGTACAGGTTAGTGTGTGTATTTCTTTGTAAGTGTAGTCTGTGTAAAGGGACTGTCCCACTTGGGCGACCTAATTGGCGAGTTTAGAAGAGTTTGAAAAAATGACGTTGAAGACCCCCTTCGATCTCCCTTCGACTATGATGAAGACCAGCTTCGACTAGCTACGACTAACTTCGGGAAAATTGGACACCAAATAGTGGAGAGTGAAGACGACCTCCTTCGATCTCCTTCGATCTCCTTCGACCTCCCTTCGATCTCCCTTCGACTATGATGAAGACTATCTAGGACTACCTTCGACTACCCTACGACTAACATGCCGACCTACTACGACCTACTAAACCTACGAGTAAAAAAAGTATCGATTTTTTCCATGGCAACCTTTTTTTACTCGCGAGCATTTTTTAACATATTGAAAAAAGCACCGCGATCTAACTGAGGCCTCAAGTACGTGGAGACCACTCTCAAGCATGAAGGAGAGTTACGAAGACCTCCTACGACCTCGTGTCGACCATGCTGCGAGTATGAGTCGAGGGCAAAACTTGCGGATTAGGTCACACAAGTGGGACAAGCCCCTTAAGTGTATCCCAGTTTTATGCAAGGTTGATATTTGTGGCATTTAATGATGGCTAGGATAAGTGCAAGATAGGATGCAGATGTTTAGCATTTGTTAGTTATTGTCCGCAGTTTCCTTTATTTAGAAGATACTGATAGCGTAGGTTGTGAGAGCAGGTATCGAGGGAGGTTGTTCTGGGACGCCAGAACCAACTGTTGAGTCTTCACGAGGTGTCGTGGGCCTAAAGGGCCTGTCCCACTTGGCGATTTTTTTAGGCGACTAGGCTGTCGCCACACGGTCGCCTGTATGGTCGTGAGTCATCTCCTCAGTCGCCCAAAGAATCATAGCGGTTTTCTTGTCGCGGCTGGATTTTGAAATGTTCAGAACTTTTCAGCGACAGTCGGCGACCGTGGGCTTGCCGTAGCTTGTCTTCTCCTGACGTAGGTGCTGTGGTAGGTTGTCGCCAGGATGTCGTAGGTTGTCGCCGGTGCTGACTTCGGTGAATTCCATTGTCGTAGTCGCCGGCAGTCACCTAAAAAAATCGCTCAAGTGGGACAGGCCCATTAGCCCAGTCGCCAGCAAACTACTACGACAATGACAGTCGCCTAAAAAAATCGCCTAGTGGGACAGGCCCTTAACTCATCGAAATACTAGTGAAGGGAGGTGCCCACTTGATGACCCTAATGATATACCGACATCTACACCATCAGTCTTTTAAAATGTTGTTAACATGTAGGTAGTTGATTATTGCAAATGGAGTTAGTTATTGTCCTTAGCATTAGTTGGGATATTCAGTTAAGATAGTACTTTGGCTTTGGGCTTGGTTTTCTTGGTTGAGCTTTGGGCTTGGTTTTCCTGGTGTTATAGCACAAGTACTTTGTGTTTTAATTGTAATCAGAAACAGTCTATCGTCTATTGTTTATAGTATCCTCCATCCAGAGTGCCGGTCTCATCTACTCACTCCCATTAACGTTTTAGTTATTTATCATTGGGTGCGAATGAAAGATATTTATCACCAACAGAGTGGATGTGGAGAGGGTGTTTCTACCAGTGGGAGAGTTTAGGACCAGAGGCCGTAGCCTCAGAATTAAAGGACGTAGCATTAAAAAGGAGATGAGAAGGAATTTCTTTCGTCTGAGGGTGATGAATCTGTGGAATTAATTGCCACGGATGGCTGTTGAGGCCAAGTCAAGGGATAATTTTAAGGCGGTGATTGAGAGATTTTTGATTAGTACGGGTGTTTGGAGTTATGGGGAGAAGGCAGGCGAATGGGGTTGAGAGGGAAAGATGGATCAGCCATGATTGAATGGCGGAGTAGACGTGATGGGCCAAATGGCTTTATTCTGCTGCTAGAACTCCGTGGTCAAGGGGAGAACGTACAAACTTCAAACAGGCAGCACCCGTAGTCAGGATTGATCCTAGGTCTCTGGCACTGTAAGGGAACAACTTTATCGCTGCGCCACCGTGAAGGCAGATGAGATGAATTTAACTTGGCATCATGTTCGGTACATACATGGAAGGGCATTGAAAGCCGGACGGTCCCATTCCTGGTCTATGTACTATGTCCTATGCTCTATGTTGTATGATCTGTCGTGGACCATTCACATTGATGCAACAGCTGAGAGGATACATCAACCTTAGAAGTCTGAGGAAATTTGGCATATCTGCAATTATTCTTACCATAGAACCAGATGCACCATTGAAAGCACACTGTCGGGTGGCATCACAGCTTGGTTTGGGAACTGGAAGACCACTAGAAATTGCAGAGTTGTAGATGTAGCCCAGTCCATCACACACCGACCAACATGTCCCACCTACACTAGTCCCACCTGCCTGCGTTTGGCCCATATCCCTCCAAGCCCATCTATCCATACAATACAATACAATACAATACAATACAATACAATACCTTTTATTGTCATTTGAACCTCACATGAGGTTCAAACGAAATTTGGTTTCTGCAGCCATACAAAAAAAGAACCAAGACACACACCAACACAATGTACCTGTCTTAAACAATGCTTCTTAAACAAAGCGATAGTACCTGCCTCAATGACCTCCTCTGGCAAACATATCGTTCCATATTCTTTTCTATTAAATCTTTCCCCTTCACCTTAAACGTATGTCCTCTGGTTCTCGATTCCCCAAACCTGGGCAATAGACTGTGCCTTATCTATTCCTCTCATGATTTTGTACACCTCTATATAGGTATGTTGCAAAGCCTCCCTGAAGCGTCGTTGAAAATCTGCTGCTGCCCGTGTGCGCGATTTTGGCGCCGTTTAGAGGGGGGCGGGTTTAAAACGCGATTTTCTCTAGGCTGTTCAAATCGAAGATGTTCAGCCTAGTTAATTATTAACGAAAAATCGCTGGAAGACCCCGTCGCAAAAGCTATTATTAGTTTTAAAGGCCTCGTAAAATAGTTATAGTAGTTTAAAAAACAATCTCTAAACCCGCGACCGTCAGCAACCGCAGGGTCTCATAAAGCAAATATCTGAAGTTAGGCTGTATATTTTTACATTAAAAAGGGCTTCTAAAGAACCCTTTATACAAAGTTTAATATTGCGAGTAGCTCATTTTGGGCCCATTATATCCCGCAGTATTTTTCTGGGCATTTGAGGCACAAATCTACCGCAATGTGAACGTTCTAAACCAGCGCGTTCCACAGGGACCCACTGGAAAGCTGATTTAAATGGGCATTTATTTACAGCAATTGAACACTAAATTCCTTCCATTTGGTCTATAAATTAATGTAAATGAGATTTAAAAATCATGTTTTATTGTGAATTATTTGTGAATATTATTTGGACATTTAGGCTATTTAAAAATGTTAATCATTTATTAAGAAATGGATAGATGTTTAGATCTAGTAATTGAAGTCTGAAATTAGCTACAATTAGGTAACTAACTAATTATATGCTTTAATTTCAGGTCATCCAAGTAAGATTATTTTATATTTTTCAGAATGCTTCAATCTATGATAACTGAAAATTTCATTCAGTTCTCTTAATTTTTAAGAAAGTTATGGGCTTTTGACTGTTCACGATCACAGCTTTTTTGTTATGTCCATAGAAAATCAATAGGGAACAAGATGCTCATTTCCGAGTATGAAAATGGCCATAACTTTTTAAATACTTGAGATATGAAAGTGAATTAGGTGTCAAATTAAACTTATTTTTATGCTTTATCTGATGGGATAAATTACAGACTTGATTTTTTAAATCTCAAAATTTTGTAACATTGCTACTCTATAAGATCACCCCTCATCCTCCTGCGCTCCTAGGAATAGAGCCCCAGCCTGCTCAATCTCTCCCCATAGCTCAGGTTTAAGCCAGTGAAGTTTTTCACTGTACCTCAGACACATGACAATAATCTAAACTCAACTAAATGAGTACTAAAACTGAAACTCGTCACTCAGTTATGGCTTGGGTCCTAGAGAAAAGGTTAAGGAGGATTTTTCAACAAGAAATAATATAAAAGCAATCGGGCTGCAGGATGTAAAATAGCTGCAGGATTGCAATTGTACATTTAAACCAAATCAAGAAAAGGTTGTGATGCTCCAATTATAATTCAGTACGGCTGCAACACCGTAATCTGATTGTCTTTTAAATTAAACCTAACTAAATATTGAAGCAGCTATTCTCAACTCGCTTGTTTGCATGACAAGTGTATAATAATGTTATTTTATCCCTTGGTAGAATTTGTGAAACAAAAGACTTGCTAGTAATGCACCTTTGTGTATGTTGTGTAAACCTCAAAAACTCAAAAGCAATTTTCAATGTAAATCGTATTTCAAACAATGCACTTCCACCGGTGGCTTCAGATTCAGATAAAGATTCAGATTCAGATTACTTTATTGTTTAGTTTAGTTTAGATTAGAGATACAGTGCGGAAACAGGCCCTTCGGTCCACCCAGTCCGCGCCGACCAATAGACAATAGACAATAGACAATAGGTGCAGGAGTAGAGGCCATTTGGCCCTTCGAGCCAGCACCGCCATTCAATGTGATCATGGCTGATCATCCACAATCAGTACCCCTTTCCTGCCTTCTCCCCATATCCTTAACCCCGCTATCTTTAAGAACCCTATCTAGCTCTCTCTTGAAAGTATCCAGAGAACCGGCCTCCACTGAGGCAGAGAATTCCACAGACTCACAACTCTGTGTGAAGAAGTGTTTCCTCATATCCGTTCTAAATGGCTTACCCTTTATTCTTAAACTGTGGCCCTTGGTTCTGGACTCCCCCAACATCAGGGACATGTTTCCTGCCTCTAGCGTGTCCAATCCCTTAATAATCTTATATGTTTCAATAAGATCTCTCATCCTTCTAAAGTGTACAAGCCCAGGCGTTCTATTCTCGCATCATATGACAGTCCCTCCATCCCGGGAATTAACCTTGTAAGCTCGAAGGGCCGAATGGCCTACCCCTGCACCTATTGTCTATTGCCTATTGTCTATTGTCTATTGTCATAACAGCTTCAGAATCTAAATTAATATGCCTTAATTATATCCATTGACGTGGCCTCCACAGCCTTCTGTGGCAAATAAATCCACAGATTCACCACCCTCTGACTAAAGAAACTCCTCCGCATCTCCTTCTTAAAGGAACGTCCTTTAATTCTGAGGCTGTGTCCTCTGGTCCTAGACTCTCCCACCAGTGGAAACATCCTCTCCCCATCCACTCTATCCAAGCCTTTTCACTATTCGCTATTCATGTCCATGCCAAATCTGATGCCAAATTAATCTAATCTCATCTGCCTGAATATAATCCATATCCCTCCATTCCTTCCATGTTCATGTGATTATCTAAAAGCCTCTTTAACGCCACTATTGTACCTCCTCCACCACTACCCCTGGCAGCACGGTGAAAGGAAGCAATGGAAATGAGAAGCCAAGGTTAAATCCAAGGACCCACCAATATTGCAATGCATGTCTTGAACTCAAGGTTTTGATAGAAAAACACAGATTAAAGAGCTCCAGGGCCTCATTGTTAGAACTGTTACAAACCTTTTGTGGAGTCAACATGTTCGCAGTCTTTACTAAATCTCTTTTATGCTCTTTAAACACCACACATCACAGAGGACATCAGAGTCTGTTTATTCTTCATGTCACAAGCTCTTAACAACCTCGTATGAAAATGTAAAGAGCGTATATTCCCCGCAAATTCCATTATTTTTGTTGGGATTGAATCATCATCAAACTTCATGGAATTATCACAGAAACTCCAACCCGACCCGAAACGTCACCCATCCATTTTCTCCAGAGATGCTGCGTGACACTGAATTAATCCAGCATTTTGAGCCTATCCTTGGTGTATTGCAGCATCTGCAGTTCCTTTTTACCAGTTAACTTATTCCTAAACCAGTTTCAGTTTAATATATTGTCACATGTACAGTGAAAAGCTTTTGGTGCTTGCTAACCAGTCAGCGGAAACAATCATGATTACAATCGAGCCATTTACAGTGTACATATGTTCTTCCATATAATAATAATAATAATGGATGGGATTTATATAGCGCCTTTCTAATACTCAAGGCGCTTTACATCGCATTATTCATTCACTCCTCAGTCACACTCGGTGGTGGTAAGCTACTTCTGTAGCCACAGCTGCCCTGGGGCAGACTGACGGAAGCGTGGCTGCCAATCTGCGCCTACGGCCCCTCCGACCACCACCAATCACTCACACACATTCACACACATTCACACACAGGCAAAGGTGGGTGAAGTGTCTTGCCCAAGGACACAACGACAGTATGCACTCCAAGCGGGATTCGAACCGGCTACCTTCCGGTTGCCAGCCGAACACTTAGCCCATTGTGCCATCTGTCGTCCCAATCGTATAGTGTGCACAGCCTAAATTTGTAGGTCAAGGGTAGACATCCAGGCCAGGACAGCATCAGTTACTGGGTGGATGGCGTTGATGCCCCCAGGGAAAGCCTCAGTGAGCAATCATTCACGATGTGTGGGATGGTCTGGTTTGGATGTAGCAGTCACAACAGGGCTGTCTGTCACCCCCCACTAATGCAGGTGATGGGTTGTTCTTGCATGGAGGGTGCGGATTCTGTTCAGGGTCAGCCATTGCTTGCGATGGAGGTCAAAACCCGGTGGTTTCACTGTGGGGTCTGTGAAGACCTCTCCGTTGTTGGTGTTGGCATCTTTCCAGGCTCTGCGCCACTCAGTCAAAGTCTTCCAGGGATTTATCGGAAGACCAGAAGGGTTTGCGGGACGTCAGGCGCATGTTGGGCACATTGTTCAAGTCAGCATGGATGGGAAGGTCAGGGTTCGCCTTGATGGTGTGCCAATCTTTCAACATCCTCTCCCTTCTGCGTATGCATGGAGGGGCGATATGAGAGAGGGCAGGGAGCCACTGCAAAGGTGTTGACTTAGGCGTCCCTGTGATGGCCCACATTGCAGAGTTAAGGACAGCTATTAGTGTGGCAGCTATTAGCCTAAGCTGTTGAGCAAAACTCGGCTGTTGAGTAAACTAGGGCTAGGCTTCTGGTACGGAGGGTACCTTTTACATGATAGGGGAATATTTCTCAACGTGAATCATTACTTTACCATTTCGCCTCCACAGATGCTGCTTGACCTGTTGAGTTCTTCCAGTGTTCTTGTTCCAGACTCCAGCATCTGCAGTCTCTTTTGAATGTAGAAGGGCGATGGAACTGAAAGGCCTAGTTGTTGGCAACAGTTTGATTCTGCTGGGAATTATCAACTCTGCATAAGCTTTTCAGATTGAAATGGGTAACGCCTCTAAATGTGTGGAGCCTTCAGATGGCAACATCAATCCTCATGTAGCATTGATCTGACATTAGCCCTCACCAACTTTCACAGATGCGCCGGAGAAAGCAATTGTCGGGATGCAACGCAGCATAGTTTGGGAACAGCTCCATCGTCAACTCCAAACCGCAAGAAATTGCAGGGAATTGTGGACGCAGCCCAGACCATCACACAAACCAACCTCCCTTCCATTGACTCCATTTACACCTCACGCTGCCTCGGCAAGGGCAGCAGGATAATCAAACCCCTGGCCACTCCCTCTTCTCCCCTCTCCCATCAGGCAAGAGGTACAGAAGCGTGGAAATGCACCCCTCCGGATTCAGGGACAGTTCCTTCCCAGGAACAGTTAGACAGGTAGACACAAAATGCTGGAGTAACTCAGCGGGACAGGCAGCTTGCCTAAAATAGTGGCAAGTGTATGTGGAGTTAATTGAATCATAGAGTCATGGAGTGATACAGCGTGGAAACAGGCCCTTCGGACCAACTTTGGGGAGAAGGAATGCATGACTTTTCGGGTCGAGACCCTTCTTCAGTCTGAGATGCTGCCTGTCTCGCTGAGTTTCTCCAGCATTTTGGGTCTAGCTTCGATTTAAACCAGCATCTGCAGTTCTTTCCCACACAGTTAGACAGGTACATGGATAGTACAGGTTTGGGGGGGATATAAAACTCATCTTTACTCTCAAGCCTTTCTTGACATCCTCTGAGGGAGGGCTATATCTATGTATTTATGTATGTACTTAATCTATGAGCTACCTCCACCAATGTAAAGCACTTTGGTCAACGAGAGTTGTTTCTTAAATGTGCTATAGAAATAAAAGTGACTTGACTTGACTTGACACTTGACACTTCTTTAGGCAAGCAGCCAACATAATCGTCGACCCTGGAGAAACAGGGAACTGCAGATGCTGGTTTACATGGATATGTGACTTTTCAGGTCCAGAGTGTGAAGAAAGGTCCCGGCCTGAAACGTCACCTATCCATGTTCTTCAGAGATGCTGCCTGACCTGCTGCATTACTCCAGCACGTGTCATTCTTTGATGAGTTTGTTCCTATGCTGTACTGTTCTAGGTTTGATGTCCTATATTAAACGTACCTGCCCCAACCACCCCTTCTGGCAGCTTGTTCCATACACCCACCACCCACTGTGTGAAAAAGTTGCTCCTCAGGTTCCTTTTAAATCTTTCCCCTCTCACCTTAAACTTATGTCCTTTGGTTCTTGATTGCCCTAGCCTGGGTAAAAACTTCACTATCTATTCCCCTTATGATCTTATACACCTCGATATGAACACCCTTCATCCTCCTGCTCTTCAAGGGTAGAGTCCTAGCCTGCAGAAACTCACCCCCTATAGCTCAGGCCCTCGAATCCAGGTCACATCCTCGTAAATCATTGTGTGAGTTACTTGAGCTTTGGAATTCTTTACCCATTCACAAGTTCATAAATCATGGAAGAATAACTAGACCATTCGGCCCGTCAAGTCTACTCCGCCATTCAATCATGGCTGGTCTATCTTTCCCTCTCAACACCATTCTCCTGTCTTCTCTCCGAGACCTTAAAAGGTTGTGTTGTTGACGATATTCGACGCTCAGTATTATCAACCATAAATCGCACGTCTTTCAGTCGGGCGTTCACGGTGGCGCAGCGGTAGAGTCGCTGCCTTACAACAAATGCAGCGCCGGAGACCCGGGTTCGATCCCGACTACGGGGGCTGTCTGCACGGAGTTTGTACGGTCTCCACCGTGACTTGCGTGGGTTTTCTACGAGATCTTCGGTTTCCTCCCGCACTCCAAAGACGCGCAGGTTTGTAGGTTATTTGGCCTGGTAAATGTCAAAATTGTCCCTAGTATGTGTAGGATAGTGTTAATGTGTGGGGATCGCTGGTCGGCATGGACTCGATGGGCTGAAGGGCCTGTTTCCACAATGTATCTCTAAACTAACCTAAACAGTCCCCTCTAAGCACTGACAACAATCTTTTTTTTTGTTAACATGTAAAAACATAATCAGGTGTGACACGGTGACATTACTATCATACAGCCGCAGAGACCCGGGTTCGATCCTGACTACGGGTGCTGACTGTACGGAGTTTGTACGTTGTGCCCGTGGCCGGGTGGGTTTTCTCCGGGTGCTCTGGTCTCCTCCCACATTCTAAAGACGTGCAGGTTTGTAGGTTAATTGCCTTCTGTAAATTGTCCACTAAATAGTAAACTAAACTGAATGGGAGGAGAACTCATCCTCGTGAAAATCCTAGCTGAATCCATTCCAGCTCACCACTACCCCCCCCCCCCCCCCCCCACAACCACCACCACCCCTCCCCCCCAACCCACCCCCCCTCCCCTCTCGTTTAATGTAAATCATTCACACTGGATACCGTTAATTATTGTTAAAGAACAAGATTAGTGAGCCTGACTATTGTGTGCGGAAACCTTTCTATTTTCAGAAGCAGCGTGGGCATGGGGGCCAGAGACACAGGTTCAATCCTGACTACGGGTGCTACCTGAACAGAGTTAGTTGCTCTACTCAACAGCCAAAAATCTGTAGCCTCCCTTTGATCTGGTATTTTGTTGGTTCACATGCTTGATCAATGGTGTTTTATTATTAATGTTTTATTATTATTAATGTTTAGTGTTTTCTGAGTCATTGGTAACTGTCACTGTATGTCATGTTGTTACTTGTGGGCGGAGCACCAAGGCAAATTCCTTGTATGTGAATACTTGGCCGATAAACTTACTTACTTACTTCTCCACAAGACCGCGTGGGTTTTCTCCGGGTGCTCCGGTTTCCTCCCACACTCCAAAGACGTATAAAATGTAAATTGTCCCTAGTGTGTGTAGGATAGCGTCAGTGTACGGGGTGATCGCCGAATCTCTGAAACTAAACTAAACTGAACGTAATGGATGAGGAACATTCTCCAGAGAATCCTGGCTGAATCTCATCCACCTGACTCCCCCATTTTGTCGATGTCAAACATACACACTAGATGCCGTTAATTATTATTAAAGAACAGGATTTGATTGTGTAGGAAAGAACTGCAGATGCTGGTTTAAATCGAAGGTGGACACAAAATGCTGGAGTAACTCAGCGGGACAGGCAGCGTCTCTGGAGAGAAGGAATGGGTGGCGTTTCGGGTCGAGATGAGTCTGAAGAAGGGTCTCAACCTGAAATAGACAATAGACAATAGACACAATCAGTACCCCGTTCCTGCCTTCTCCCCATATTTCCTGACTCTGCTATTTTTAAGAGCCCTATCTAGCTCTCTCTTCAAAGCATCCAGAGAACCGGCCTCCACCGCCGTCTGAGGCAGAGAATTCCACAGACTCACCACTCTCTGTGAGAAATAACGTCTCCGTTCTGAATCGGTGAAATACTACCCATTGCTTCCCTCCAGAAATGCTGCCTGTCCCACTGAGTTACTCCAGCATTTTGTGCACACCTTAGACACGAGTATTGTTTGTGGATGCATTCTTTTTTACAGAAGCCCAGGGAGAAGCTGTTTAATAAATATCAAGCAAAATAATTCCTGGCGAATACATTGTCAATTATTTTTTGTAAGAACAAAGGAGATTAATTTTTTTTTATTTTCCTTTATGTACCGCATGTATTAATGATATTCTGTCAAATACATGTCTGAATATAATTGAACGCCACAAAAATATTCAGCACGCAAGGATCAGAGCGCTGGAAATCACACACGAGATAATGAGAACTCTCAGAGATTCAGTCTGCTGGAGTAAAACGGCTGTAGCTCTCAGTGTCAACCTTAAACCATTAGGGTTTGAGAAGCAGAGAGTCACAGCAGTAGAGTTGCTGCCTCACAGAGACCCGGGTCCCATCCTGACTACGGGTACAAGGTTAATTCCCGGGATGGCGGGACTGTCATATGCTGAGAGAATGGAGCAGCTGGGCTTGTACACTTTAGAAGGATGAGAGGTGATCTCATTGAAACATATAAGATTATTAAGGGTTTGGACACGCTAGAGGCAGGAAACATGTTCCCGATGTTGGGAGAGTCCGGAACCAGGGGCCACTGATTAAGAATAAGGAGGAAGCCATTTAGAACGGAGACGAGGAAACACTTTTTCTCACAGAGAGTTGTGAGTCTGTGGAATTCTCTGCCTCAGAGGGCTGTGGAGGCAGGTTCTCTGGATGTTTTCAAGAGAGAGCTAGATAGGGCTCTTAAAAATAGCAGAGTCAGGGGATATGGGGGGAAGGCAGACTAATTGGGGATGATCAGCCATGATCACATTGAATGGTGATGCTGGCTCAAAGGGCCGAATGGCCTACTCCTGCACCTATTGTCTATTATGGTCAGGATTAAACCAGGATTGTGGTCTGACGTCTAAGTCAGCAACTTAGTTAGTAACACAGTAACACAGTAACTTAGTCAGTAACTGTGCTATTATGCCACCGCTTGAAAATGTAAGATATAGTCTTAGAGACGTAGACTGGTACAGCGTGGAAACAGGCCATTCAGCCCAATTAATTCATACCAACCAAGATGCCCCTTCCGTGCTCGAACCATTTGCCTGCATTTGGCCCATATCCTAAACTTTTCCCATCCACGTAGAGTGTGGCGAGTCTGTGGAATTCTCTGCCTCAGAGGGCGGTGGAGGCAGGTTCTCTGGATGCTTTCAAGAGAGAGCTAGATAGGGCTCTTAAAAATAGTGGAGTCAGGGGATATGGGGAGAAGGGAGGAACGGGGCACTGATTGGGGATGATCAGCCATGATCATATTGAATAGCGGTGCTGGCTCGAACGGCTGAATGGCCTACTCCTGCACCTATTGTCTATTGTCTATTGTCTACTGTTTATACGGAGTTTGCACGTTCTCCCAGTGACCTGCGTAAGTTTTCTCCGCGATCTTCGGTTTCCTCCCACACTCCAAAGACGTACAGGCTTGTGGGTTAAGTGGCTTGGTGCAAGTGTAAAATACAGCGTATAGATACATGATAAGGGAATAACGTTTAGTGCAAGGTAAAGCCAGCAAAGTCTGATCAAGGACAGTCCAAGGATCACCAATGAGATAGATAGTAGTTCAGCACTTTGTGTCATTTTGTGCTCTGTCAGTCTGACTATACCTCTGGTCCAGCAATCATCCCCATTCCTTGCCTTCAAATTGACATAGACTTTAGCAGCTGCGGCAGGTAACTGATTAATCGATTTTCCAGTGAAGTGTCAGAATGTATCAATGCAGAGGTCACTCAAATCTGCAACAAAGGCAGAGGCATCTTAATGAGGGGCTTTTATTGAATATGGATTGGGACAATCAGACACACACATGTCAACAATGCAGTAATATTTTGTATAAGCTCTATTTTAGAGTCATAGAGTGATACAGTGTGGAAACAGGCCCTTCAGCCCAACTCGCCCACACTGGCCAACAATGTCACAGCTACACTAGTCCCACTTCCCTACGCTTGGTCCATATCCCTCCTAACCCGTCCTATCCATGTACCAATCTAACTGTTTCTTAAACAATGGGATAGTCCCAGCCTCAACTATCTCCTCTGGCAGCTCATTCCGCACACCCACCACCCTTTGTGTGAAAAAGTTACCCCTCTGACTCCTATTAAATCTTTTCTCCTTCACCTTGAACCTATGTCCTCTGGTCCTTGATTCCCCTACTCTGGGCAAGAGACTCTGTGCATCTACCGGATCTATTCCTCTCATGATCTTATACACCTCTATAAGATCATCCCTTTTCCTCCTGCACTCCATGGAATAGAGTCCCAGCCTACTCAACCTCTCCCTATAGCTCACACCCTCTAGTCCTGGCAACATCCTCATAATTAATTTCAATACAATACAATACAATACCGTTTATTGTCATTTGAACCTCAAATGAAGTTCAAACGAAATTTGGTCTCTGCATTCATACAACAAGAAAAAAAAACCAAGACACACACCAACACAATTTACACAAACATCCATCACAGTGAATCTCCTCCTCACTGTGATGGAAGGCAAAGTCTTGTCTCTCCCCTGTTTTCCTCATTCTCCTCCCGATGTTAAAGCCCCCGGCGGGCGATAGCAAGTCCCGCGGCTGTTAAGGTAGCGCCGGGCGATGTAAGGCCCTGCTTCGGGTCGTTTTCAACCCCGCAATTCTGAATCCTTTCAAGCTTGACAATATCTTTCCTATAACATGGTGCCCAGAACTGAACACAATACTCTAAATGTGGTCTCACCAATGCCTTATACAATGCAACATAACCTCCCAACTTCTATACTCTATACTCTGACTGATGAAGACCAAAGTGCCAAAAGCCTTTTTGACCACCTTATATGCGACTTGACCTTCAAGGAACCTTGCACCTGTACTCCTAGATCCCTCTGCTCTACAACACTCCCCAGAGCTCTAACATTCACTGTGTAGGCCCTGCCCTTGTTCGACGTCCCAAAATGCAACACCTCACAATTCTCTGTATTAAATTCCATCAACCATTCCTCCGCCCACCTGGCCAATCGATCCAGATCCTGCTGCAATCGTTCACAACCATCTTCACGATCTGCAAAACCACTAACTTTTGTATCATCAGCAAACTTGCTAATCTTGCTCTGTGTGTTCTCCATATCATTGTTGTAGATGACAAACAGTAGCATGCCCAGCACCGAACCCTGAGGCACACCACTAGTCACAAGTCTCCAGTCTGAGAAGCAACCATCACCCTCTGCTTCCTTCCATGGAGCCAATTTGCTATCCTTTCAGCTATCTCTCCTTGGATCCCATGCGATCTAACTTTCCAGCCCAGCCTACCATGTGGAACCTTGTTGAATGCCTTACTGAAGTCCATGTACACAACATCTACAGCTCTGCCTTCAACCTTTTTGGTCACGTCTTTAAAAAAATCAATCAACCTCCCATGTACAAAACCCCGTTGACTATCCCTAATCTGCCCTTGCCCATCCAAATGCCTGTATATCCTATCCCTCAGAATACTCTCCAGAATACTTTCCAACTACAGATGTTAAGCTCACCGGCCTGTAGTTCCCAGCATTTTCACTGCAGCCCTTCTTGAAAAGAGGCACAACATTTGCCACCCTCCAAGCCTCTGGCACCTCTTCAGTATTTAAGAACAACTCGTAAATTTCAACCAGGACTCCCACAACTTCCTCTCTAGTTTCCCACAATGTCCTCGGATATATCAGATCAGGCCCCGGAGATTTGTCTACCTTCAAACACGACAGTACCTGCAGTACTTCCTCGATGGTAACCCTGACTGCTCTCAAGACACTTCCAGTGACTGCTCCAAGTTCCTCCGTCCTACTGTCTTTCTCCTTGGTAAATACAGAGGAGAAATACTCATTTAGGACCTTGCCCATCTCCTGTGGCTCCACACAGAGATGACCACTTTGATTCCTGAGAGGTCCCACTCTCTCTCTTTTCCCTTTTCCCCCTTATGTATTTATAAAATCTTTTGGGATAGTCCTTAATGCTACCCGCCAGAGCTATCTCCTGGCCCCTTTTTGCCCTTCTGATTTCCTTTTGTACTTTGCTCCTTAGCTCCCGAAACCCCTCCAGTGATGCACTTGATCCCAGCTGCCTATACCTGTCCCATGCATCCTTCTTGTTTTTGACTAACGTCTCAATTTACCTTGTCAGCCAAACTTCCTTACGTTTGCCTGCTTTGCCCTTCACTCGTACCCATCCTGAGCTTTCTTTAGTACACGTTTAAAACCATCCCACTTGGCCGATGTTCCTTTCCCATCTAATAACCTGCTCCAGTCAACTTGAGCGAGGCCTTCTCTCATACCCTCAAAGTTGGCATTACCCCAGTTGAGTATTTTAACACATGGACCCTCTCCGTCCCTATCCATAACTATCTTAAACCTAATCGAACTGTGGTCACTGGTCCCAAAAGGCTCAGCAGGGATATGTGAACCAAGTTAACATATGTGAACATGTATTTAATAACTGTATTGAATGTAATATTTGGAACTGAGAAAAATTAAGCAGCTGCTAATTTTCCTGCAGCAGCTGTAAGAAATATACAGTTATTGGAGATAGACATATCCACAAAGTCCCCAACCGAAACGTCACCAGAACCAGGGGCCACAGTCTTAGAATAAAAGGGAGGTCATTTAAGACCGAGGTGAGAAAAAACCGTTTCACCCAGAGAGTTGTGAATTTATGGAATTCCCTGCCGCAGAGGGCAGTGGAGGCCAAGTCACTGGATGGATTTAAGAGAGAGTTAGATAGAGCTCTAGGGGCGAGTGGAGTCAAGGGATATGGGGAGAAGGCAGGCACGGGTTATTGATAGGGGACGATCAGCCATGATCACAATGAATGGCGGTGCTGGCTCGAAGGGCCAAAGGGCCTCCTCTTGCACCTATTTTCTATGTTTCCATGTTTCTGTCACCCATCCTATTTCTCCAGAGATGCTGCCTGACCCACTGGGTTACTCCAGCATTTTGTGTCTATCTTCAGTTTAAACCAACATAGAGTCATAGAGTCTTACAGTGTAGAAACAGGCCCTTTGGCCCAGCTTGCCCACACCAGCCAACATGCCCCATCTACACTAGACCCACCTGCCTTCCTTTGGCCCATATCCCTCTAAACCTGTCCTATCCATGCATCTAAATGTTCCTTAAACATTGGGATAGTCTCTGCCTCAACTACCTCCCCTGGGAGCTCGTTCCATACACCCACCACTCATTGCGTGAAAAGTTATCCCTCAGGTCCCTATTAAATCTTTTCCCCGTCACCTTGAACCTATACCCTCTGGTTCTCGATTCCCCATCTCTGGCCAAGAGACTCTGTACATCTACCTGATCTATTCCTCTCATGATTTTGTACACCAGCATAAGATCGCCCCTCATCCTCCTGCGCTCCAAGGCATGGAGTCCCAGCCTACTCAACCTCTGCCTATAGCTAAGGTCCTCGAATCCTGGCAACATCCTCATAGATCTTCTCTGCACCCTTACCAGCTTTGCAACACCTTTCCTATATCATGGTGCCCAGGACTGGACACAATACTGTAGAAAAAATGTGGCCACACCAATGTCAACATAGGCGTGCAACAGTTAACATATGATGAGCATTTGAAGGTACTTGGCCTCTACTCGCTGGAGTTTAGAAAGGTGAGGGGGGACCTCATTGAAACTTACCAAATAGTGAAAGACTTGGATAGAGTGGATGTGAAGAGGATGTTTCCACTAGTGGGAGAGTCGAGGACCAGAGGCCATAGCCTCAGAATTATAGGACATTCCTTTAGGAAGGAGACAAGGAGGAATTTCTTTAGTCAAATTTGTGTGAATCTGTGGAATTAATTGCCACAGAAGGCTGTGGAGGCTAAGTCAATGGATATTTTTAAGGCGGAGATAGATAGATTCTTGATTAGCACGGGTGTCAGGGGTTATGGGGAGAAGGCATTAGGAGGGAGAGATCGATCAGCCACGATTGAATGGCGGAGTAGACATGATGGGCCGAGTGGCCTAATTCTGCTCCTATTACATGACCTTACGACTTCCCAACTTCTATACTCTATACTCTGACTGATGAAAGCCAGACTGGTGGTTCTTGACACCTGGAACGTGTCTTGGTTTTATGACTTGCGTGAATGGAACATTCGAGGAGGTGTTCATTTAAATGCCATTCAAGTGTGGAAGAACCTTGCACCGTCATTTATACACAATTTAAAAATAGGATACTTAATGGACAATTAGCGCTCAGCATGAGATCACAACTCAAAATGTGATCATCGTCTGCTTATTCATGTTAATTGACAGATAAATATTGGCCAGGATAACAATGAGAAAATTCTCGGGCTTTTTCAAAGCACCACGGTGAAATCTTTGATGTCAAGTAGGAACTACAAGACTAATAAGGATATCTGGATCTGGGCCTAATAAGGCCTGGATAGAGTGGACGTGGAGAGGATGTTTCCATGAGTGGGAGAGTCTAGGGCAAAAACATAGAAACATAGTAAATAGGTGCAGGAGTAGGCCATTCGGCCCTTCAAGCCAGCACCACCATTCAATATGATCATGGCTGATCATTCAAAATCAGCACCCCATTCCAGCTTTTTCCCCATATCCCTTGATTCCATTAGCCCCAAGAGCTATATCTAACTCTCTCTTGAACACATCCAGTGAATTGGCCTCCACCGCCTTCTGTGGCAGAGAATTCCACAGATTCACAACTCTCTGGGTGAAAACGTTTTTCCTCATCTCAGTCCTAAATGGCTTACCCCTTTTTCTTGAACTGTGACCCCTGGTTTTTGGACTCCCCCAACATCGGGAATATATTTCCTGCATCTAGCCTGTCCAATCCCTTAAGAAGTTTAAATGTTTTATATGAAAAGGCATAGCCTCAGAATAAAAGAAATCCATCAATCTCTGGGTAAAAAAAGTTGCCTCCCACAATTCCTTTAATCTTTGCCGCTCTCATCTTAAAGTTACGCCCTCTAGTATTTGATTTTTCCATCCTGAGAAAAAGGTCTGACTGTCTACCCTATCTATGCCTCTCTTAATTGTATATACTTCTATCATGTCTCATCTCAACTACCGGCGGTCCTGAGGAAACAATCCAAATCGGTCCAACCTTACCTTGTAGCTAATACCCTCAAAGTCAAGCATAATTTTGGTAAACTCTGAAGAAGGGTCCCTATAACCCTTGACACCCGTACTAACCAAGAATCTATCTATCTCTGCCTTAAAAATTATCCATTGACTTGGCAAAGAAGTCCACAGATTCACCACTAAATGTGTAGGAAGGAATTGCAGATACTGGTTGAAACCGAAGATAGACACAAAATGCTGACGTAACTCAGTGGGACAGGCAGCATCTCTGTATAGGATTGAGTATAGGTGGCCGCTATTTGTATACATCGGGCATACAAGCAAAGAATTTCACTGTGCCTTGTCACATGTGACAATAAAGTATTCCATGTTAATGCCTTGGCAATTTCAATGCCTTGGCAATTTCAATGCCTTGGCAATGACAATGCCTTCTCAATTTCAATGCCTTGTCAACTCCTCAAGGGCCTGTCCCACTTACGCGACACCACCCGTCATAGGTCGTTACAGGTCGCCGACAATTTTCAACATGTTGAAAATCCAGCGGCGACCAGAACAAGGTACGACTCTTTGGGCGACTACTCACGACCATACAGGCTTCACCAGGGTGTCGCCTGTATGGTCATGAGTCGCCTCCTCCGTCGCCCAAAGAGTCGTAGCGTCTTTCTGGTGGCCGCTGGATTTTCAACATGTTGAAAATTTTCGCCGACCTCCAACGACCTATGACAGGTGCCGGCAGTCGCCGAAAAAGTCACGCAAGTGGGACAGGCCCTTTACTTTATCTAGCAGACTGTGTTCTTGAAGAAGCAATCCGCTCTAACCAAACTCCGTTATAAAGAGAACTGTAATAATGAGCGGTTGTGTTTAAGAAGGAACTGCAGATGCTGGAAAATCGAAGGTACACAAAAATGCTGGAGAAACTCAGCGAGTGCAGCAGCATCTATGTAGCGAAGGAAATAGGCAACATTTCGGGCCGAAACCCTTCTTCAGACTGAGCACCTACTGTATTCCAATGGAGACCTTGTAAAGGGCAAATGGCGGGAAAGCCAAAGTAATTGATGTCACAGGAATTGGAATGCTGGTTCAAGCCTATTCAATACATCAGCTTTCAATGATTTTCATTTCAGCAGTATCTGAGGAAAGGGGCAAAGCATTAAAACCCTTTCCTCTGCAATGAGAATACAAATAAAGATTGCTTATTTGTAATAAGGACAATTCATCAGTCCTGACAGACTTTACCAAACAATTCCTCAGCAGTTAAGCTGATCAGACAGCATTATATACATCAGCATTTTGTACATTATCCATCACGAATGCCATTCATCTCAACTTTGTCTACATAGGAAAATTGCAATCCTTAAAGAGAATCAGAGTGCCTCATGCACTGTAGAAAATTCCCAACCCATTATCTCATAGTCTCATAAATGCCACTGTCAATAGACAATAGACACAGGAGTAGGCCATTCGGCCCTTTGAGATAGCACAACCATTCACTGATCATCGGGTGATCATCCACAATCAGTACCCCGTTCCTGCCTTCTCCCAATATCCCCTGACTCCACTGTCTTTAAGAGCCCTCTTTTGAATGCACCCAGAGAACCGGCCTCCATCGCCCTCTGAGGCAGAGAATTCCACATATTCACAACCCTCTGTGTGGAAAGGGTTTTCCTCATCTCCATTCTAAATGGCTTACCCCTTATTCTTAAACTGTGGCCCCTGGTCTGGATTCCCCCCACATTGGGAACATGTTTCCTGCCTCTAGCGTGTCCAAACTCTTAATCATCTTATATGTTTCAATAGATCCCCTCTCGTCCTTCTAAATCCCAGAGTGTACAAGCCCAGCTGCTCCATTCTATCAACATATGACAGTCCCGCAATCCCGGGAATTAACCTTGTGAGCCTACGCTGCTCTCATGATGTTTTGTTTTGTTTATAATTTAGAGATACAGCGTGGAAACAGGCCCTTCGGCCCACTGAGTCCACGCCGACCAACGATCACCCCATACCCTGGTTCCATCCTACACACCAGGGCCAATTTACAGAGGGCAATTAACCTACAAACCCCTGCGTGTCTTTGGAGTGTGGGGGGAGACCGGAGCACCCGGAGAAAACCCACACAGGTCACAGGGAGAACGTACATACTCCACACAGACAGCACCAGTAGTCAGGATTGAACCCGGGGTAAGGCAGCAACTCTACCGCTGCGCCACTGCGCCACCCACGAAGTGAAGCAAATAAAGTTATAAATATACTTTAGATGAATAGACGACTTTGAGATAAAGATTTCTCCGGCTGAAATGGTACCAAAGGGCAAATATTGATTGAGGACCACGATTAATTAACTCAAAACCTTTACTTCATAAAATGATACTTAATAACTTTAATATAACTTTATTTATAAAGCACTTTAAACAACTACAGTTGCCACAAAGTGCTGTACATGAGAACTCATGAACAAAAAGCTATTACAAACAATTAAAAACCATTAAAAACCGTAAAACGAAGGACTATAAAAAACACACTAAAAATTAAAAGACATTAAAAGCACTAAAAACAGGAGCAATGCCTCAGCCAGTGTCGAAAGCCAAAGAATAAAAATATGTTTTTAGGGAGGATTTGAAGATGGACAGTGAGGGGGCCTGTCTGATGTGCAGCAGCAAGGTGTT